>NC_055988.1:127955450-128257935 GCF_018446385.1 Zingiber officinale
ATTAGTGCCAGATAAAATAAGTATAGTAACGTCCTTGAGTAGAAGGTTCTTACCTATATCAATCGATTGGTTGAATCGATAGTGAGATGATATAGGGAACACTACTCTAAATCATTCCTAGTCGAGTATTAACATTCAGGGACAATGTTAATACAATAAGACTAGCATGTAGGTCAGCTTGATGACTTGATCTCACAAGTCATGGATATAGAGATATCAAGCTGACACATGAGTATGCATTAGAGAATGTATACTGAATGACCCGCCATGAGAAAGTTTCATGAATCGTTATATGAGTGTCATATACTTTCTCATGTGGCTATTAGTATGACTATTAGTCCTTTGACCTGAAGTCACCATGGATCCCTACATAAGGAGTTATGTACTTTGGTTTCGTCAAACGTCACCCGTAACAGGGTGGACTATAAAGGCGATTACTGGGTATGTAACAAATTATGCAGAGGGATGTGAGTGATATAGATGAGATCTATCCCTCCCATATGACGGGAGCGACATCAATATTCTTGATAGAGTTAGACCACGAAGTGCATGGCCATGCTCAAATGAGTCAACATTAGATGTTGAGCTCATTTGATCGAGTGAGTCTACTTGGAGTTCAAGATTTAGATTGATTAGAGGATGACACGGTCTATGCCTCACATTGATCAATCTAGATGTCTAGGATAGAAGGACAATGTCACATATTGTGAGGAGTCACAATTAGTAGTCACAAGGTGATGTTGGATCTCGACATTTCTTGTAACTTGGGTAGTAATGATGTGTTGCTAGATACCGCTCATTACTTATGCTCCTAAATGGGTTTAGGGCATTGCCAACGTTACAAGAACCTATAGGGTCACACACTTAGGACATTTAGATGGAGATTTGGTTCATATGATGAACCAAGAGGATTAGATTCATTTGATGAATCAAATTGGATTAAGAGTAATCCAAATTGGGCTAATTGAGTTAGACTCAAGTTGATTCATGTATTTAATGAGTCTAATTTAGATTATGACTCATTAGATCAATTTAATTTAATGAATTAGATTCATTATATTAAGTTGGCTTGAATCAAATGGTTAGATTAGATCAACCATGAGAGAGATTGAGTCAAGTTTGACTTGACTAGAGAGGAAGAGGAAGAGTCAAGTTTGACTTGACTCTTTGACACATCATGAGTGAGGTGGCAAGATGTGGACCAATAGTGTTGTTCCACATCATCTTGTTTTGCCACCTCATGGAGGTTACAAGCCTCCATTGCATTTAATGTGGGTTGGCCACATTAAATGAGTGGAGGTTACTCATTTGCCACATCATTGTGAGGTGGCAAGATGTGGACCAATGGTAATGGTCCACATCTTCCTGATGTGCCACATCATAGGAGTTACACAACACCTCTTAATGGCTTCACATTAATTGTGATTAATGTGGAATGGGAGTTACACTCCATGGAGTGGCCGACCACACAAAAGTGGTGAATGAAATTTGATTTTCATTCAAGGCATTACTCCTTTCTTCTTCCTCAAGCTCTCCCTCTCCCTCTCCTCTTTGCTTGGCCGAATCTCACCAAGGTGCTAGCACACCTTTTGTGTGAGGTTTCTCCACCTACGTGTCCGTGTGGATACTTCTAGAGGACCGACGCTTGACGGTCTTGAGATCCGGCAACTCCTTGGAAGAGCGGGAACGCGAAAGGGCACGCAACAAGGGTAAAGTTCTCAACACATAGATCTAGGAGTAGATCTAAAGATTTTGAAACTCGTATTTGTATTTCGTTCGGTTTTCCTTGCACGGATCTACGACTTTGGGTGATTCGGGGTTTCCGCGACGCGAAAAGCGATTTTCGCGGCCCGAAAAACCCAACAATAGGAAACATGCTAAAGTAGCAGACACTGATCAGAACTTCAAGTAGACAGCTAAATAGTCACTTAGGGTAAAATCGAGATTAACTTATAATCTCAAGGGCCTCACATAGTAGAGAAGCAGGGATCCATTCTCCTACAACCCTTCTTGTCGCCATAGCACATGTGGTATGAATCACATGCTACGATGTTATTCTCTTTACCAAAAAGAGCGCATGTTTTTCCCAATTTTAACATCGTACAGATTTCGATCTAGACATTACCAATGTCTAATCCTGAATTCAACATATGAATTCTAATATGACTTCAAGCAGATTCAGTAAATGGTGGGTGCATTTACTCCAATCATTACACAAATGACCTCATCTTGACACAAATATCAAGACGACCTTAACTTATGGGTATGTCTCTATTCACAACTACAAAAGCTGTCCCATAAGCAACGGTCTTACCTCTATTCGTACTTAACAAATAGAGATGATTGTCCATGTGAGTGGACCAATCCCAATCTGCCAACATGCTTATCGAGACTTTTATTCGAATGTAACCAAGACATATACACTGAATAGATCATGGAATTTTTCATTTATCAAAATGTCTTTACAATTGTTACATTCTCCGAAGTCCCAAAGACTTTATATGCCCATGAAATGACTCTTTAGTCAATGGCTTAGTAAAAGGATCAGCAAGCATTTTTCGTGTAGGGATGTACTCAAGAATAATCTTTTTCTTGTCAACAATATCCCTTATAAAATTATACTTAATTTCTATATGCTTGCCTTTGCTGTGGTATTTGGGATCCTTGGAAAAAGCTATCGCAATTTGACTGTCACAGTACACAGTAACAGGACTCCCACTATCCACAGTAATCCTCAGATGCTTCAAGAACCTTCTTAGCCAGACAACCTCTTGCACAGCCGCTGCACAAGCCATATACTCAGCTTCCATTGTCGACAAGGCTACACAAGCCTACTTCTTGCTATTCCATGAGATGGCGCCATCATTCAGCAAGAAGACATAGCCAGATGTGGATTTTCTGTCATCAAGGTCCCCTGCCCAATCTGCATCTGAGTAGCCACTTAGGCTTATATATGATCCTTGGAAACAGAGGCAATAATCAGCTGTTCCTTTAAGATATCTGAATATCCTCTTCACCGCTTTCCAGTGTCTCGATCCTGGGTTTGACTGGAAAAGACTAACTAAGCCAACAACATAGCTTATATCGGGACGAGTACACAACATAGTGTACATCAAACTACCAATAGCACTGGCATATGGTTTTTTTCTTCATTTCGGCTATTTCCTCAGGAGTCTTGGGATACATACTTTTTCTCAAGACAGTACCTTTCGCAATAGGCGTCTGTTCAATGTTGCAATCTGACATATTGAAGTGTTGCAGCATCTTAGTGATATAAGCTTCTTGAGACAAACCCAAAAGCCTCTTTGATCGGTCTCTAACGATCTTCACTCCTAAGATGTACTCTGCTTCTCCCATATATATTATGTCAAATTGTGATGAAAGCCAACTTTTGACTTCTATCACACACTTTATGTCACTTCCAGCTATTAGCATATCATCAACATATAATGATAAAATGACAAGCTTTCCTTTTTTCCTTTCTTAGGTAGACACAATGATCCTCATTGATCACTTCGAAACCATAAGATAATATTACTTCATTAAATCTTATGTTCCATTGTCTTGATGCTTGCTTTAGCCCATATATAGACTTTCGAAGTCTACATACTCTTTTCTCTTGGCCTTCAGCAACATAACCTTCTGGTTGTATCATATAGATTTCTTCATCAAGATTACCATTAAGGAAAGCCGTTTTTACATCCATCTGATGTAATTCCATGTCATAGTGTGCTACTATAGCTAGGATGACACGTATTGACACAAACTTTACAACTGGGGAGAATGTTTCTTCAAAGTCAATACCCTCCATTTGGATATATCCTTTTGCAACTAATCGAGCTTTTGTATCGGTTAATCGATCCATCTGCTTTCCTCTTTACTTTGAGAATCCACTTATTCCCAATAGCCCTTCGGCCCGGAGGAAGATCGACTAAATCCCAAACTTGATTCTTCCTCATTGACTCCATTTCTTCATCCATTGCAATTTTCCATTCTTTTCTAACTGAGCTTCTCAAAGCTTCCTCAACTGTTCGAGGTTCCTCATCATCAACTGGGAGAACCATCAATGCCTCATTCTCAATATCAAACCTTCTCCGAGGAATAATCTGACGACTACTTCTTCGAAGGTTAGACTGTTGAGAAACTGACTCATTCAGTGGCAAATTACTCCCACTCGGTTGACTAGATTCAGACATCTCCTGATTTGTTAATAAAGGAACATTATCCTCTGCCTCTATCTCATATAGAGGAATTGTCTTATCAACTTCACCTCGTGTTGGGAACTCAGTTTCTAGAAAAGTAGCATCTCTTGACTCTATCTCAGAGATGGTTCCATCTTGTCGCTCACCAATAAAAACATAACCCTTAGAGGTCTCATAGTACCTTATAAAGATACACTTTTTACCTCTGGGTCCTAGTTTTGAGAGCATGAAAACTAAAACGAAGCAATTAAATAAAGCAGTAACTACTCACATGGATCTCCCGAAGAACCGCAACCGAAGACGCCGGTCGATGAAAAGATTGCTGTTGTCGGAAGCACGATCACGGAGCAATCGGAAAGTGCTTCAAAGTTCACGAGCCAAATCCCAGCCGAATGCTCTCCCTTTGCTCTCAGACAATCTCTCGGTGCTCCCTGATCACCTCGCCAAAAAGCTCTCACTTTAGATCTGCACTTGGACACCTCTTATAAGAAGGCTAAGGAAGACGAAGGGGAAAGGACGCCCCTTCGTCTCCCTGGCGTTTGCAGCAAACATGCGTTTGCAGCAGCGAAAGATACGAACTCTTTCGTCTGCCAAGTGTAACGCCCAACATCATCCCTCAACTTCAAGTGATAAATTTTTATCCACTTTCTACCTCAACTACGCCGGTGCAGATGAGTTTTTAAGATCAAGAAGAATGCTAAAGAGAGGAAGTAAAAGGCATGATTAATAGCAAAAAGATATAAATAGAAAATGTGGATTAACTATCGTGAAGTATTTACTTAATATTTAATTGTTTATTCCTATTGGAACCCAAAATAGATAGAAGATATATTAAATGAATGTCAAATCAATCTTTTGATGAAGTTTTTATTAAATGACTTTGACAAGAGAGAAGGAAAGATCTCTAAATAAAAAAAGGGCTCTTTGTAGTTCTAAGCCTACGCCTAGCGCATGGAATAGTCAAATAAATGCTCATTTCATAGATAATTGATATACTTAATGAATGTGAAAGATATCATTTACATAAAGTAGTTTTAGATGGGTGATTTTAATCCAATTTTCACCCTGATCTTAGAGTTTTACTCGTAAGAGAAAAAACTAGAAGTAGTCGTATACCATTGTATTTTTCATTGATATCATTATTTTTCACTGGTAATGAAATTTCTAGAGGTGTTACATATTGCTTTTATATGGCCAAATTATCCCTTGTAGTCAAGGCTTGGTTAATCTAGCCGTCTCGGTGGGTCGTTATGGCTAGGTGGTTCGATTGATTCTATCTGTACCTCCTTCCCCAGCTCCGTCCCTACTTGTGGGGTTAGACAAGCCAATTATATGATTCAACTAAGCAAACTTTTTTAAAACGGAATTACTTGAGAAAATTTTTCACCTGCGTCATCAATCCTAAGCAAACACTCTCCATTGGATTCTGACAACACATTTAAATAAAATAAAAGACAATTTATGTTTTTTTTACTTTTAAAAAAATATTGTCTTTTGTAATTTTTTTTTTGTTGTATATTTGCTGATATTGCCCATGTTGGAACCCAGTATCCCAGAGTTAATTCACCCTCTTTTTTTTCTTGGAATGGCATGCATTATTCCCAGTTCTTTAATGAACCCATTTATTAAAGGTGACCAACAAAAGCCACAATGACTTTTGTCAGCGTAACTGCACTGCGACGATCCACCATAAGAAGAGAGCTTAGCACAAGGAATTGGCGAGGTGGTCTTCGAGGATGGGCAGGGACGGTGCCTTCAGTTTGGTCTTCCTGCTCCTGCTCTGTGCTTCTGCAGGTTAATTACTCTGTCTGAATAGTATGACAATGTGATGGAAACTTACTGAAGTGATTTTAGTGCAGTGATCACTGACGTCGATGCCAAAATGTGCTTCGTGAAGTGCAAGGATTACTGGGGTGTTTGCTTCCCTGGGCACTGCAACCATCTGTGCAAGGAAGAGGGATTCGACGGTGGCAAATGCCATGGCATAGTCATACGCTGCGACTGCTATGTCATGGACTGCTAGCGCGCGGTTGCGTTATGGATGCTGAAGTGTAATTCTGCCGAGCATGTTACGGGCAATAAACGAATGCTTTTGAACTACTCTATTTAGGGAAAGAACGGATTGCAAAAAATCAAAAGATAATTTCCTCTATTAATCCATTATATATATATATGATCAATTTTTTATTTTTTTTTCATTAGCTCGAAATTGAGCAGAATTAATTTTGGTCGAGTCTCTTACTGCATAGACGCAAGCTCGACACGACCTCGCAACGTCAAGGTACCATGCGGCTGCGAATGAGACCGCTTGTGGTTTTTTGCTAGGTCACTTGGCCGCGAGGACACTCATAGTCAGACAAATCTGACCCGAATATGTAATCAGGCCAATGGGTCTCTTGAACGGGTCAAATCCATAATAAATTCATCTGGGATTGGGTCAGTTATGTTTTCGACCCAAAACTAATCGTGACGATTTCAACTGCCAGTTCATTTTATTTTTATTTTTAAGTTGAAGATTGGACCGATGATTCTAATAGTTGAAACTGTTGATTAATTGGAAGTTTCAATCGTTGAAATCATTTTATTTTTATTTTTATTAGGAAGTAACAAGGATACAAAGTTAAGCGCAACTATTTGTAGTTTGATTCTCATATGTCTAAGAGGATACATAAACTACTTTTATATATATATATATATATATATATATATATATATATATATATATATATTAAAATCGATGATTTTCAAAATATTTTTAATAAAATAATAATAATTTTAAATTGTTGTGAATTATAAATCAAACTGTAATCAATGGTTTCAAATGGTAAATCATAATTAACTTGGATGATTAATATTAAAAATTGATATTCTTAAAATTATTGAATCATCAATTTGAACCTTATACGGGTCTACTCGTAGTCGTGAGTGACCTCACTTGTAGTCGTGAGATGTCTTGTAGCTGCAAGCGGTCTTGATCACGATGGTTATCAGCAAGAGCTATTATATATATATATACCTTTTCCTTTCCCATTTTTTACTTTACATTTCTTTTTCTTTTCCTCGGAGCCACCCTAGATTCTTTCCTTCTTAAATTCATCCCCTCGGAGTAGATAATCAAATAGAAATGAATCCGTGGATGACAGATCAAAAGCCTTCTTTCTCATACCCTAGCATTGAACTCGTGATTATTGAATTTTGAAGACCCTCAAGGAACAATTTGGTCTGATTGTTCAAGAGAGGCTATAAGAGGTCCCATATGTGCAACTATAAAACACTCAAGTAGTTTTTTAAAAATATTCACGGTTTAAAATCAACTTTAGCGTATTGCAAGATATTTTATTTAGGATGTTGATTGTTGAGCGAGGAGTTGCTCGTGCTCTTATATTTGTCAGGTGATCAATCTGTGAGATCGGACCGTCCACTTCTAGAACTAGTTGGATCAAAGGTTACTTGGATTATAAAAAAAAATTCTAGCAAATTAGGTTGAATAAGTTAGTTAGATGGAATAGGGCAGACTAAAAAACTAGACGACCGTGGCTAGACGAGTTGAATGGGCGGACGAATCCTAATGTATCAAATAGGCTAATTGATTTTGGCCAGACTGTTATATCAATTTAATCAAATAAGATGAATTGGTTTAACTTGAACCGTCTAAGTAAATTAGGCAGTCAAAATAGGTCGGACTGTATATGGTTTAAGAATGAGTTGGTTAGATTTAATGAGCTAGTCAGTCCAAGTAAATTAAGAGAACTAAATTGGTTGAGCAGTTTAAGTCAATTGAATATATGTTGGGGCTAAAACGGTTGAGATAAGTTAGGTTGTTAAATAATTAAGCAAGTTGAATAAGTCAGTAAAAATTTTTTAGTAAGGTTAGGCAAGCCAGACATTGGTTGGTTAGGAGTCCCTATCAAATGTTTTGTTTTTTTTTAAATTCTCTGTTTTTTTTTGAAAATCTTTTTGTCATTTGCACGACTCTCATCTCCTAACTACTCCTAGGAGTGACACAATCCTCTCCACTCGATCTCTTACTCTCCTCTCACCCTCACCGTCGATCATTCGATGAATGACTAATGAATGTGTCGTGGTCTCCGACCAGAAGGAGCCATTTGTGCGCAACAAGGCCACATCAAAGCTGGACGATTGTATTAATGGTGGCCTCGAATTGTAGTATCGGAAGAGATGGATATTGAACCACATCGGCGTGTGTTTTGGGGCCGAGATTGTGCAGGGCCAGATCCAGAGCAATCGTTTGAAGACAAGACACAAGGCATGAGGTTTTGTACGTTGCCGCAGAAAGTCAACGATCATGTTCTTTGGCTATGCACGGTGATCAGGTCTACAGGACTCTTTATATATCATCTTATATAATCTTCACAATCTTGAGATGATATAATCTTCACAATCTTGAGATGATACAGTGTATCAAAATTTATTAGATAAAAGAAAGTGTATATGTTAGACCATGTGTTATAATTATTCAAGGAATCTTCTTTTTATCTATATGTATATTTCTTTTATCGTTTATAGTTTTTATTATTATATAAGGTTGCTGAAGGAATATGCTGTTATAAATGATTGACTAATAGGAGATACGATGGTCTCTGAAAAAGTTTTCAGAAGAATATTTTCTGACACATGTTTGTTATTTTGATAGATTGTTAGGATTATCTGATTATGCTGTTGGCTAAATATGTCTAAACCGGCCTATAAGACCGATCGTTTTATGTGTGTCCTCGCATTAAGATGTCTTGTTATGTATTGAAGGCTATGTAGAAATCCGTTTAAGAAATAATAGAATGTCTTGAACATGTTGGGAATCTATTTGAGAAATAGTATGATAACCTGTGCATATTGGAAATCCTTTTGATGACATGTGCATGTTATAGATTCATTCGGGTAGCAATATGAAGATAAGGATCTTAGGTCCGACCATTCTTTTGTCTGGTCGGGCATACAATGGGCTTCTGAAGAAATTAAACTGTGTTATGAGCAATTCGATCGGTATTTTAAGCCAAAGTACCTTAGGTCTGGTTAGACCCTTGTCCGACCAGGCGTAACATAATTTGTGGTTAAAGTGCACTTGGCATTCTGACTGAATGTATAAGGCTATCTTACACTTTTTTTTTTTTGATAAAAAAGGCTATCTTACACTTAAGCATAGAAGAGATGTGTATGGAATCCTATAAACTCGATTAGTTCGATTATTGATTGGATATCCATAGGGCTGGCCAGTGATTAGGTCGATCGGGCCGGACGTATGTAGAAAGGCTCATACAGCGTAAGGAGTTTGACCCTCCCTTCGACCAAGTCTATGGTTGGTCGAATGTGAGGTGGGTCAGTCATTCCGGTTGGCCTGTAAAAGTGATCGTCCTTAAACTCAATCGACTATTGAATGACTGGACACGTTGTCTCTTTAGTTCAAGGGTAAAGCACTAAATCCCTTGTATTCGACCGGCTTAAGGGTCAGTCGGCTTTTTTCCTCACGGCTTGGAATTCGACAAGCCGATTCAGCGAACCTTAGCACTGGACAACCAACCATAGCTAGATAGGGAGATGCCCTCCTCCATTGACTTTAACCATCACACCCTCTTGACTTTGGTCGCCACGTCATCTCCTGAGTCCACTTATTATAACCCGTATCACTAGCCTCTCATTCAAGTCTAGTCGAGGGAGGTGTAACCGACTAATTGGACCCAAGCCCTATTTCCGTCCACTCGTCTCTTTTACTACGATCGAAAAGTCATGTGCTCCTTCGTGCCTTAGGCATTTAGTAGTATTTTTTCAAAAATTAATTGTCAGTGGCAAGTTGTCCAAGAGAGATTATTGAGGATGCGTAGAGAGGTATTTAGACAAAGGAATGATTTGGTTGTCACCTCCATCATAAATGTCTATTTATAGGTGAATGCCGTGTGACACCCCTCCTCGTTCTCTAAAACGACCTCTGATGCATGTCTCTTCGTACGACTCAACGACATATTTCTCCTTACAAATCAACGATTCTCCAAGAGCATGTCATTTTGATCCAATGGCCATAATTAAGTTATACCTTATAAAAACCCTAAACAACCAATCTCCTTAACACTTTGCCCTTCCTCTTCTTCGATCTCCTTTCCGGCGACCTCTTGTTCACAGTTTTCTTCTTCCCCTCACCCTAAGTGATTAGTAAGTCGTCCGTTCTTCACTCTTTTTGCATTTTCTCATGGCTCAAGAATCTTTTGCCCAGGTACACTCTAACCCATTTGGATTTTGACGTCGCTGATAAAGTTTACATCTATTCTTGATATGAAATCCCTAAGAATTATCATATCGTCATCCCCTCTTCCAACGCCCATCCTCATCGCCTTCTGGCTAACCACATCACCTTCTTTAAGGACTAGTTAGTAGCCGATTTTCGTTTTCCTATCCCCCCATTCTTGTCGGAGGTGAGTCACTACTTCAACGTCCCATTGCAATAGTTCGCTTCGAATGTCATTCGCGCTTTGTGCGACATGTTTATGTTATTTCGTCTATACAATATTCCCCCAACCCCCCTGAAATTTCTTTCTGTTTTCTTATCTCAAAAAATTAGAACCAAGCATCTTCCTTTCCAATCCCATCCGAAATTAATTTTCTTTGAAGACATACCCTCTTCGAACAAGAGTTGGAAGTCACGTTTTTTTTCCTTGAAATACCGGAGCTCGCCACTTGGCCGACTGCATGGCAATCTTTCCTTCCTCTCCTTCCTAATTTAGGAAATTATAAGTGTGACCCTTCTTTTATCTCATACTTCACTAAACTGAGCGACCAGCACTTCAAAATCCACAAGTGGTTACGTGAAGGCTTTCTACATTTGTTTGTCTTGAGCCTTATCTAAAAGAAGCTTCCCAACTCTTTCGGTAAGTTTCGATAACTTGGTTACTGTCTTATCACTAACTAAGGTATTTTTTATTTTATGCAGTGAATGTAATTTTTACATCTCTAGTTGACGAGGAGATTGATTTGGAGGAGGAAGAGCTCCGCGCTAAGGAATGAGAACTATTGACTGAGCGGGGTTTATAACCGATCATCCCTTCTAGTGGGGCATTTGGCAGTACTACGGCTGAGTCCAATGCAACCGCTACCTTTGGGGAATTGCCTTCAGCTCTAGTTCCAGCATTCGAGGGTTCTCCTTCGGAGGGGGAGGCCGCCCCCCAAAATTGATGCAAAAGGCGTAAGCTTGTCCACACCCAAGTCCCCGAAGGATGAGCACCCTCCGTTGAAGTACCCTCTAGTGAGGCACCCTCCACTCAAGTATCTCTCGCTTGGGAAGAGCCCACCCGGGAGGAAATACAAGAGCAATCTTCCGAGCAGACCCTATTTGCCCTTCCTTCCCCCAACCCAACGCTGGATCCCGCTCGAACATAGGAGGTTATTTCCCTACCAGACGAGTTAATAGATCTTGCCATCTTTGTATCTCCCCATGTGAAGACCCCTTCGACCTCTTCCATGCCGAGATGACCCCATTAACTTTCAACCACTTTTGATATGTCGTCCACCCAGGCGATAACTTGTCCCCCGACCGCCCCAACCAATCATATACTGCTGGTGCAGGTTGTACTAACGGTCTAACTCATATTTTGATGAATGACAAAGTAAGTTAAGTTAGGTTTAATGTGATCTAATGATTTAACTAAGTATGCAGGAAAAGTCCATATAGGTCGACGGGCTGATTGAATATCTGGCAAGAAATCTAGCTAGGTCAACGGGTTGACTGGATAGCTAGTACGAAGTCTAGATAGGTCAACGGGCTGACCGGATATCTGGCACAAAGTCCAGCTTGGCCAACAGTAGGGATGGCAATTTCACCCGAATCCGATGGATAATCCGACATCCGACCCGAATGGAGGAGGATATGGAGGGAATTTTTATACCCGATTATAATAAATGAGCATTCGGATATAGGTATTTCGGGTATGGGTATGGAGGCGGATGTGGTAAAATCCTACCCATACCCTACCCGATACCCGATATATTTATTTATTTATTTATAAGCCTCATTTTTATTGGGAAATAAAAAACTTTAGGTTTTTCATCTTAGAAAAAAAACTTAGTTTGTCTCTTTATCCTGTTATCAACACGCATCTATCTTATTTTCCACGGAAAATGTTCACCCGATCAAAGGAGGGCGAAATGAGGAAGAGCTGACAAGTACATTGAAATATTTTTTTTTAAAATGAGAATGGTAGGGAATAATAGGATGATGGGTAGGATATGGGTACCCGAAACTCCGACGGGTATGGGGATGGGTATGAAAGTTAAATACCCAATGGGTATGGGGATGGGTATAGGTATAGATATAATAAATGGGGATGGGTACGGAGGATATGAAATCCTACCCAAATCCTACCCATTACCATCCCTAGTCAACGGACCGACCGGATAGCTGGCATGAAGTCCAGATAGGTCGACGGGCTGACCGGATGTCAAGCAAAGTGGTAAGTTAAGGTAAGTCACTGGAGAAGAGTGACTTCGTGAGGATGCGTTCCCTGTTTGAGGGAATAGTAGGCGTCAATCCAATGTAGATCCATTTGAGAAATCTAAGTTGAGATCTTAACTAGATTCTAGTCTCAATGAGACAGAATCTAATTACTACTTTTGACTATAATTGTACTAACACTTGTTTTGCAGGGTAATATAAGTTTTATTGTCTCAGACTAACTTTATTTTGCAGGAAATAAAGGCTGCTGGAAAAGTTGGTTCGGGAACCCGGAAGGGATCTGGGTGTTTGGAGTGGTCAGGGCGCTGAATGCCCAAAATCAATCTTGTCGTCAATTTGGAGCGCGTTGATTGGATGGCTGACGTCACAGTCCAGGTGCCCAGAACTACCTATATAAGCAGCCTTCCACAAGGAGCACAAAACACAACTTCTCTCTGCAACTGCTTTCTTGCGCACTGCTCCAAAGACACTCCTACGACGCTGTGAAGCTTCTCTAACAACCTGTGATTCAATTTTTATTTTCCTTGTTGTCGGTAAATTTATTTTATAGTTCTTATACTTATTGTGTAACTCTTTTGAGAATTATTAGTGAATTGTCCAACGAAAGCACTCTCACGTGTGAGCCTTGGAGTAGGAGTCGACGAAGGCTCCGAACCAAGTAAAACTTGGTGTGTTAGCGTTGTTTTCGTTATTATTTTCTGCTGTGTACTTTGACTCGATAACGATTTTTCAACAATCGCTATTCACACCCCCTCTAGTGTTATTTTCGATCCAACAAGTGGTATAGAGCAGGTACCACTCTGATTTGGTGCAACCATCAATCAGGCAAAGGGGGTGAAAAGTTTTGTTTTCTTCTTTTCAATTTTAAGTTTTTCAACATAATCCAAATTGGTACAATTACCTCTTTGGAAATATTTTCTCATAGCAAACCAATCTGAATTGATGCAACTCCAATTCAGTCTTAATATTTTTATTTTTATCCCACACTACTAATCCAAGACCAAAAGTCTTGGGACCATCTATGTTTTTCCTTATTATGTGCAAGAGCAATGACCCAAAACGAGGGATACAACACTGTCCGTCCTCCCCTCTTCAACGATGATGACTTTCCATACTGGAAGAAGCGAATGAAGGTCTATCTGAAGACCAACTTTGACCAGTGGTTCAGCATCACCAGAGGCTACAAGGCTCCGGTCGATAATGTTGGAATTCCGATGGACCAGGAACAGTGGATTCCGGAGATGAAGAAGAAAGCCTAAATAGATTTTAAGGCTCTCAACACCCTCTAGTGCAGGCTAACGAAAGAAGAACTGAATAGTGTCGGCCCATACAAAAATGCGAAGGAACTGCGGGACAAGCTCATCTAATTGCACGAGGGAACCAACAACACGAAGGTAACCAAAAGAGACCTCTATCTGAAAAATTATTTAATATAAAAATGCAGGAAGGAGAAACTGCGAGTTAATGCCATGCGAGGATAAAATACATCCTCAACGACCTTCACAACATCGACCACCAGATGGAGAATCGTGACATGATAAGGTATGCCTTTAACGCATTTCCTCGAAATTCACTATGAGCATCTATCGTGGATGCTTACAAGATTTTGGAGAATCTTTCCAAATTAAAGCTAGATGAACTATTTTGTGAATTCGAACTCCATAAACAGACTAACTCAAAACAGGCCGAGAAAGGAATTGCCCTTTTTGTAGGTTCCTCCAAAGACAATTCAAGAACCAAACCTGAAGGTGAGTTTGACTAAGACCCAGAAGATGAAGAATATCTGGTGAACTTGGTAAGAAAAATATTCACCAGGAGAAAGAAGAATTTCAGCAAAAATGACCTACAGAAGATCAACTCCACCACTGATCCTAATAACAAAAATGTGACCTGCTTCAGATGCAACAAGAAGGGGCACTACAAGAACGAGTGGTCAAAGCTGAAGAATGACAAAACAAAGAAAAAAGCACTCTAGGCGATGTGAGATGAATCATCTTCGGATGAATAGAGCGCCGAAGAACAGAAGCGCCGAAGTTACCTCGCGCTGATGGCTTGCGAATTAGAATTGGAAGGCGAATCAGAAGATGGGTCAGAACCCGAATTAAGTCACGAGGCCGTACTCGTTTCTGAAGGTTCTGATGAGGTATACCTTAATTTAAGCAAAATTTTTTTCAAAATCATTGCATGCTTAAATAAAAAATTAACCGAAAATGAAAATCAAAATAAAATGCTTCTTGAGGAAAATCAACACCTCAAGAAACAAAACGAAAATTCTAATCTAAATCAAGTTGTAAAACTTGAGGAGGAAAACTCAACATTAAAAATTGAAATTAGCAAACTTAAAGGGCTGTTAAAAAATTTTATACAACAAATCTGGGCTTGGATATAAGTCCAGTTCAACAAATAAATCATTCATATCACGCATAACTCAAAATAAAACACAAACTAAAGCTTGGGTTCCAAAAGCGTGCCTAACCATGCAAATAGGAATTAACCAATACTATATACCCCAAAACAAAATATATTATGTAAAATAAAATAACCCAAATCAAAGTCCAAAACATAAAACTAAATCAACTAAACCAAAGACGAATCATAGAAAGAACTACATAACCAATTTAAACTTAAACTATCATCAAGTCTATTATAATTATAAAAGTAACCAATATAAACCCAAAATCAAAACTTAAGAAATCCAGATCAATAATTTAGGGGGAGACTCTAAACTAGTTGGCACCTCCAAAAATAGCCTACCCGGCAGGGTAATTAGGATTAGAGTAAAAAGGGACAAAAGTTTAACTTGACTTACGGTACTGGTGAAGTTTTGAATGATAGTAGATTAGGGAAGCTCTGTCTATGCATGACTAGGAAGATATGACTTCGACCTGGTGTATTTGGCTTAGTGGAACTAACTGAAGCTACCTCTTATGAATCCTAACTAGTTAGACCAAGGTTTTGTATTAAGTTCAGTGGATGAGACTATTTGGAAAATCTCAAAGATATGGTTACTATAATGATGTCCAGATAACTCACCATAACCCAGAAGTTTATCTAAAGATTGTCTGTTTATTGAACCCAAAGCTAAACCTGAATCTAACACAAGGTTAAACCAAACTCTGAAATTAAACTTAATTCATCTCACAAAATTATAGGATTCCCTGATTGAAAACATAAATCGGGTGAGATGACTAAGAACTTAAAATTAAATTAAACTTAAAATTTAAAAATAAATTAAACTTAACTTAAAATTAAAATAAAAAATTAAATTAAACTTAAATTTAAAATTAAATTAAACTTAAAATTTAAAATTAAATTAAACTTAAACTTAAAAATTAAATTAAACTTAAAATTAAATTAAATTAAATTAAACTTAAACTTAAAATTAAATTTAAAACTTAAAATTAAATTAAACTTAAAATTAAAAATTAAATTAAACTTAAAATTAAAAATTTAAACTTAAAAAATAAATTTAACTTAAACTTAAAAATTAAATTAAACTTAAACTTAAAATTAAATTAAACTTAAACTTAAAAATTAAATTAAACTTAAACTTAAAATTAAATTAAAAATTAAATTAAACTTAAAATAAAAAAATTAAATTAAACTTAAAATTAAAAAAATTAAATTAACTTAATTAAAAATTAACTTAGCTAAATCTAAAACTTAAATTAAAATTAAAAGTTAACTTAACTAAATCAACTTAAAATTCAACTTAACTTAAAATTTAAATTAACTTAAATTGACTTAACTTAAATTGACTTAAAATTAAAATTAACTTAAATTTAAGGTAAAATTAACATTAACTTAAAATAAAACTAATTTTAAGTCCTAACTATTGTAGGAAATCAAGTGGATATTGGGTAGTAGTTACTCCAAACACATGACTGGGGATCACACCAAATTCACTCAATTAACCTACAAAAGCTTAGGAACAGTTGCCTTTGGAAACAACGACAAACTCAAGGTAATTGAGATAGGTAATATTGAACTCAAAACTGATTTTATTGTTAAGAAAGTATTACTTGTTAAAAAAACTCAAATACAACCTTCTTAGTATAAGTCAATTGTGTAATTCTGGATATAAGGTTAGGTTTCTTTCCTCTGAATGTTTAATTAAGCACTTAGATAACCCTACTATAAGCCTAAAAGGGTTTAGAAAGGACAATATCTATGCAATTAACCTAACCTCTTCCTCACTTAAGTGTTACTTAACACAAAAAGAAGAAACCTAGTTATGACATAGAAGAATGTCACACACAAACTTTAGAAATCTAAGTAAATTAAATGAATTAGTTAGAGGCCTACCAAAATTACCTAACTTAGACTCAATAATATGTAATGCTTGTCAACAAGGAAAACAAATAAAATCTACTCACAAATCAATTAATTAACTTCAAACAGATTCAATACTAGAACTATTACACTTAGACCTATTTAATTCCCATGGGGTCAAATCAATAAGTGGAAGCCTATATTACCTAGTAATAATAGATAACTACTCTAGATTCACCTGAGTAAAATTCTTAAAATATAAAGATGAAACATTTGAAATCTTTACTAATTTTTGCTAACAAGTTGAAAATAAAAAAGACCTAAAAATTAAAAGAATTAGAAGTGAGAAGGAGGTGAATTTAAAAATAATAATTTTAACCAATTTTGCCTTGAAAACAGTTACCATCACGAATATTCATGTCCTAAAATACCTCAACAAAATAGAATAGTAGAAACAAAGAACAGAACCCTACTTGAAGTCTCTAGGACAATGCTAAATGAGTATAACCTACTAAAATACTTTTGAGTAGAAGCTATTAGCATAGCCTGCTATGTACAAAACCGAACCACAATAAATAAAACTCATAATAAAACTTTATTTGAAATATATTATAACAAATAACCTAATATTAAATACTTTAAAGTATTTGGATGCCCAGCCTACATACTAAATACAAGAGAACACTTAGGAAAATTTACATCAAAAATAGAAAATGAGATCTTTGTAGGATACTTATTAAATAGTAGAGGTTATAGAATATATAATAAAATTACACTAAGAATTGAAGAAACCTCAAATGTAAAATTTAAAGAGTCCAACCAAAACTTAGAACAAATCCAGATTCAACCAATTGATTTTGTTCAAAGTAACACTAGTTAAGGGGGAGCCAGTGAAAATCTAAGTCAAGAAGAAGAAGATCAACCTCAAATGAATGAACTTACTAGAACTTAAGAGTGAACCAAAATCATCCAATTGACCAAATAATTGGTGACCCAGACCTAAGAGTTCAGACTAGGTCATCCTTTAGAAACTTAAGTCAGATATCCCTAATCTCAAAAATTGAACCCAAAATAGTAGCTGAATCTTTACTTGACCCAGACTGGATCGTAGCTATGCAATAAGAGTTACCGAATTTGAGAGAAACTAAGTCTGGGACTTAGTACCACCACCTAAAAATAAAAAGATAATAGAAATAAAATGGGTATTCAGAAATAAATTAAGTGAAAATGGAGAGATTATTAGTAACAAGGCTAGACTAGTTACTAAAGGGTTTAGTCAAGTAGAGGGACTTGACTATGATAAAACATATGTCCTAGTAGCCAGACTAGAATCCATAGAATGCTACTTAACTATATAGCCCATAACGGATTTAAACTTTATCAAATGAATGTAAAATCCACCTTTTTAAATGGGCTAATAAAAGAGGAAGTTTATGTAGGTCAACCACCTGGGTTAGAGAGTTTAGATCATCCTGACCATGTATTTAAACTTAAGAAAGTCTTATATGGTCTTAAACAAGCACCTAGGGTATGGTATGAAATGTTAGCCTCTTACGTAATCTCCAAAGGGTTCAACCAAGAGCAAATTGACCCAACTCTATTTGCCAAATCAATTAACCAAGATATTTTTATAGCTTAAGTATATGTAGATGATATAATCTTTGGGTCAATTAATTAAGAATTTTTACAAGAATTTATAACCCTAATGTAATAAGAATTTGAAATGAGCTTAGTATGTAAACTAACTTACTTTTTAGGATTACAAATTAAATAAATAAACGAAGGTAATTACATTTATCAACAAAAATATATTAAAGAAATAAAGACATCTATGGTAACTAACATGACTTTAGATGATGACCCAAATGGAAAACTAGTTGACCTAAAATATTATAGGAGTGTCATAGGTAGCCTTCTATACTTAACTGCAAGTTGACTTGATATTTTATTTGCAGTTAGTATATGTGCTAGATACCAAACCTGTACTAAAAAATCATATTTGACTAACATCAAAAGAATTTTTAGATATATCAAAGGAACATCAAATGTAGCAATCTGGTATCCTAGAACACCCAATTTTGAACTCATAGTCTACTCAGACTCAGACTATGCTGGTTGTAAACTAGATCGTAAAAGTACAAGTGGTGGGTGTCAGCTACTTGGTCCATCACTTGTTAGCTGGTTTAGTAGGAAGTAACACTGTGTTGCCTTATCTACTACTGAGGCATAATATATAGCTATAGGAGAATGTGTTGCCCAATTATTATGGATGATGCACACTTTAAAAGACTTCAATTTAAACTTTACAAATACAAAAGTACTAATTGATAGTATCAGTTCAATTAATTTAATCAAAAATCTTGTGCATCATTCAAGAACTAAACACATCGAAATTAGACATCACTTTATCAGGGATCATGTCACTAAGGGTAACATTAAACTCAAATACATTGAGTCCAAGTCAAACCTAGCTGACATATTCACTAAACCCCTCCTTGAAAGTGAATTTAGTAACTTGAGTCGACAATTAGGAATGTGCTTAATAGAGTAGGACTCTTAATTTCAAAATTACTTTCAATTTTTTTTAAATTCTAGGGTAAAATTCTTTATTTATTTTTAACAAAACTTCCTTTATTTTTAGAAATTTTAAAATTACTTTTAGCCTTAGTCTAGATCAAACCCTTAGAAAGCATGCTCCTATAGATCTATGACTTGAGCATCTCACCAACACACTAGGACTACCTTGTTTGTGTATTGCTAAACTTAGAAAGGGGTGAGAAGCATAGACAGATAGTCTGAACTTAAGATGCTTATATCAGTGTATCAATATAAGTCTATGCATTAAATACCAAATTGATAGTAATCAGGTTAAGTTTTTCAGCTTAGTCAAACACTAACTGGATAAATTAACTTAACCTGACTAACCAAGTGAAAACTGCTATCTTTTGATAGTTAGTAAGTAACTAATGGTTAGACAGTTAAGGACATTTATTTTTTTTTTGTCTATTTTAAAATAATGTCAGATTCAGGGGGAGGATTAATAACTTAAAAATTGATTTAAAAATTACATCAATTTTTTACTACTAGCATTTTCAAAATTGTAAAGTTTGTAAACACTTCAACTTTATCACCTTTAGTGTTTTTAAATGATAGTT
This sequence comes from Zingiber officinale, assembly GCF_018446385.1. Classification (NCBI taxonomy): domain Eukaryota; kingdom Viridiplantae; phylum Streptophyta; class Magnoliopsida; order Zingiberales; family Zingiberaceae; genus Zingiber; species Zingiber officinale. The sequence continues at coordinate 127,975,535 of NC_055988.1, forward strand.
TTGTAAATCAGTTTGACCACTATTTAAGTTTTTGAAATATTATTTAAAAGACATTTTTGAAAAAAGTTTTTCAAATGTTTTCAAAAGTTATCTTAAAAAACCTAGCTATCTTAAAAAATAATTTTGAATTTTCTAACCTTAAGGTTATTTTTGCAAAAACTTTCTTTTGAAAACCTTATGAAAAATTAGTAGATTTTGAAAACCATTTCAAATTTTCTAATCTTTCAAGTTATTTTTACAAAAACTTAGAATTATTAAATTTTTATATCTTTTGGAAATCTTATATTTTGAAAACTTTGTAGATTTAGAAAATAATTTCAAAATCACCTTATTTTTTAAAATCTTGACATAAAGTTTTTACTTTTAAAATCACTCTACAAGATGTCTTTAAAGATTCTCTTCAAGTTAATTAACTTATTTTCTAAGTTATTTTTAACTTTCCCAAGTAATCCTAAAAATTTTCTATTGTCAAAGTTTTTTTTTTGTTACTTTACTTAGCAAATTTTTTCCATGTATTGTATATTCCTATTTTTTGATGAATGTCAAAGGGGGAGGGTTAGGTGGGTTAAGTTAGTAAAATACCAAGCATAACATCAAAACAAGACTAACTTAACAACCTTGTCATTTATTTTTGCATATTATTTTTTCTTAACTTAACCTAGGTTGTTATTGCATCAAAAAGGAGGAGATTGTTGATGCAGGTTACACTAACGGTCTAACTCAGGTTTTGATGAATGACAATGTAAATTAAGTTAGGTTTAATGTGATCTAACGATTTAACTAAGTGTGTAGGAGAAGTCCAGATAAGTCGACGGGTTGACCGGATATCTGGTAAGAAATCCAACTAGGTCGACGGACTGACTGGATAGCTGGTACGAAGTTCAGATAGGTAGATGGGCTGACCGAATATTTGTCACAAAGTCTAGCTTAGTCAACGGGCCGACCGGATAGCTGGCATGAAGTCCAGACAGGTTGACGGGTTGACCGGATGTTAGGCAAAGCGGTAAGTTAAGATAAGTCACTGGAGGAGAGTGACTTGGTGAGGACGCATTCCCCGTTTGAGGGAACAGTAGGTGTCGATCCAACTTAGATCCATTCAGGAAATCTAAGTTGAGATCTTGACTAGATTCTAGGCTCGAGAAGATAAAATCTAATTACTACTCTTGACTATAATTGTACTAACACTTGTTTTGCAGGGTAATATAAGTTTTATTATCTTGGACTAACTTCATTTTGCAGGAAATAAAGGTTGCTAAAAAAGTTAGTTCGGGTGCCCAGATGGGATCTGAGTGCTCGGAGTGGTCAGGGTGCTTAGAAGGGATCCGGGCGCTCAGAGTGGTCCGGGTGCCCGGAAGTGATCCGGGCGCCCAGAATGCCCAAAATCAATCTTATCGTCAGCTTGGAGCACGTTGATTGGATGGATGATGTTACGGTCCAGGTGCCCGGAAAGGATCTAGGCACCCGAAACTACCTATATAAGCAACCTTCCACCAGGAGCACAAAGCACAACTTCTCTCTGCAACTGCTTTCTTGCGCGCTGCTCCAAAGACGCTCCTGCGATGCTGTGAAGCTTCTTCAACAACCTGCGACTTAGTTTTTATTTTCCTTGTTGTCGGTAACTTTATTTTATAGTTCTTGTACTTATTGTGTAACTCTTTTGTGAACTATTAGTGGATTGTCCAACGAAAGTGTTGGCGCAGTGGGCCGACAAGAGGGGAGGGGTGAATTGCCTGAAATAAGAAAATACCCTTCTCGTACTTTCAACTCTTAAATTGCAACAATAAAATCAAATCAAATAACATAAAAGAACTAGAGAAGAAACTCAGGGATTGACTTGGTTACAACCTGAGTGGTTGTTAATCCAAGGCGGTTGAACAACTCACTAAGAATCTCCTTCTTTGAAGGCAGAGAAGCCTTTTACACACTGAAAACTCTAAGAGTTGCTAGGAAGTTAGTACAAATGTTGATTCATTATTTCCTAGCTCCAGGGATCTTTGTATAGCTCCTGGAAACTCTATCTACAACGTTGAGGGTGCCTCCCAAGGGGTGGAGGGTGTCTCCCAAGGTGTGGAGGGTGCCTCCACCGAAGCATTTGGATAAATCTTTATCCAAATGTGAAGCGGTCATGTTGACTGCTTTGAGGGTGCTCTCAATGGCCTTGAGCGTGCCTCAGACGCTATGGAGGGCACCCTCAAGGCATGGAGGGCGCCCTCCCACCTGAAGAGGTGGAGGCGCCTTCAACACTGCGTTGAGGGCGCCTCCAGCTTGCTTTTCCATCTCCTTTTGACTCCTTTTCTTCTTCCGAAGATCCGATCGCTTAGGTGATTTTGGCCAACCGAAATAGGGCTCATCCGAACCCAATTTCCGGCATTCTCCTCGAGCAGACTTTCGCTCCGACTTCTCATCCCTCGAACGTCGCGTACGTTCTTCTCGTCCACCGGTGTACTCTTCCACAGCTCTTTCGTCCCTCGGACGCACCGAGCCCGTTGGCTCCCTTCTCGTGTCGTCCTTCTTGCCAGCTGCGTCTTCCGCTCAACTTCCTGTGCTCCTAAGCTCCTGCACACTTAGACATAGGGATCAAAACCAAACAGGACCTAACCTAACTTGGTTGATTACATCAAAATAACCACGGGGTTCAACAATCTCCCACTTTTTGATGTGCATCAACCCAAGTTCAAGTTAGGGTTAAAAGTAGACAAATAGTAATTTAAAGAAATTACTGAACTAACATTTTAAGCATAAAAATTACAATAATAGAATTTGCAACACTAAGTAAAATTAAAAAAAACAAAATTTTAAAAATATTAACTCCCCTAAACTTGTACCTATCTCTCCCCCTTTAATCACAGCAAAAAATGGGGTAAAAATTATAGTTGATAAAATATTTTCAAAATAAATTCTAAGTTAACAAGGAAAGTTTCAAAACATTTATAGCATCAAAATTTTCAAATGATTGACAAAAGTTTAACAGCATTTTCTTAATTATATGCTTATTAGTTTGTCAATTAAATATTCAATTCGATAATCGGCTTCCCGGCTGTGGCGAGGCTCTATGTCTTTTTGGTTATTGGACCATCAACCACTTCTAGATAAAGCCTTTTAAGGAATTTAACATTTAACTTTTTCTGAAAGCCTTTAAAAAAACATTGAGTCTAAATAAGATTTTGGAACCCAATACAGGTTCCTTCTTACTAGGTTAATCAAGAATTTAGGAGGAATATATCCTTTGGACATTTTTCTAAGTTGTCCCTGATGTTTTCTTATGTACCAGTTTAATTTTTCATGAATCTTAAGTTTTGACTTTTGAAAGTTTGGGTTTAAACATGCATTTATTTTCAAACTTTTAATTTGCAATTTTAGATTATCATTTTCTATTTGTAAATTATCTAACAGTATTTTTTAAATCAACAATTTCTTTTTCTGATTTTACTAAGTCTTTAGTAAGAACTTTGATAAAATAAAAAGTTTGTTTCGGGTTTAGAGTATATACCTCACTTACCTCTATTTCTGATGCTCCCCCTTCATCACAGCTTTCTTCTTCTGATCCTCCCCGTTCATCTGTGCTCATCTCTGAGCTGGTCTCATCTTCTTCTTGATGGTTGGCCATTAGTGCTAGTCCAGAGAAGGCTGCTACCTCGGAATCAGAGGATGAAGAATCATCCCATGTGGCCTTCATGGTCTTGTATTTGGAGGAAGTTGATTTTTTTTGTGCTTGTCCTTTTCCTTCAATTTTGAGCAGTCATCCTTGATGTACCCTTCTTCGTTGCAGTTATAGTATCAGACAGTTCTTTTGTTTCGATGATGCCTTCTTGACTACGATTTAAACTTATTAGACTTAAGAAATTTATTGAACCTCCTTACCAATAGCGCTGCTTCAGTTTCATTGATCGATGCTTCGGAGTCAGGATCATCCATCTCGGCTTGTAAGGAAACATTGAGATTTAACTTCTTTATTTGTTTAGGTTATGCAATTCGAGACTAGTGTAGTTCGAAAGTAGAAAATAAGTTTTCTAGCGTACTTACCTTAAAGTCCTTAGAGATGTAATATGTATCTACTAAGGATGCCCATTCTGACATTCTCAGAAAGGCGTTGAGTGCATACTGGATCGAATTTCGGGTTGTTACTGATTCTCCGAGGTTGTTCAGTTGAGTTATTAGTTCTTTGATTCTTGCTTGGAGTTACGCTACCTTCTTTCCATTGTTCATCTAGAGATTTGTAAGCTGAGTCCGGAGGATGTCTCGCCTTGCTAACTTCACTTCTGAGGTGCCTTCGTGGAGCTCCAGGAATTTTTCCCAGAGGTCTTTGGCAGAGTCGTAGCTTTCGATCTGACTTACCTCCTGGGGCGGCAGGACGCTGAGCAGATGGAACTCTGCCTTTCCGTTGGCCACGAAATTGGCTTGCTCCTTCTTAGTCCAGTGGTATTCTTCTTTATCTTTTGGGACTGTAAAATCATATTTCATTGTTAATAAAATATCAAAATCTATTTTTAAAAATACCTCCATTCGGTGTTTCCATGTAGCGAAGTCTCCGTCAAATTTCGGGGGGTGAATACTTGCACCGGTCATCGTCTTGATCTTTGTTGCTTCAGATGGCAGTTAGTCCTTCTGAGGCTGTCGGGCTCTGATACCACTTGTTGGTGCAGTGGGTCAGCAAGAGGGGAGGGGTGAATTACCTGAAATAAGAAAATACCCTCCTTGTACTTTCAACTCTTATATTGCAACAATAAAATAAAATCAAATAACATAAAAGAACTAGAGAAGAAACTCAGGGATTGATTTGGTTACAACCTGGGTGGTTGTTAATCTAAGACGGTTGAACAGCTCACTAAGAATCTCCTTCTTTGAAGGAGGAGAAGCTTTTACACACTGAAAGCTCTAAGAGTTGCTAGGAAGTTAGTACAAGAGTTGATTCATTATTTCCTAACTCCAGGGGCCTTTTTATAGCTCCTGGAAACTCTATCTACAAAGTTAAGGGCGCCTCCCAAGGGGTGGAGGGCGCCTCCACCGAAGCATTTGGATAAATCTTTATCCTTATGCGAAACGGTCATGTTGACTGCTTTGAGGGCACCCTCAATGGCCTTGAGGGAGCCTCACACGCTATGGAGGACACCCTCAAGGCTTGGAGGGCGCCCTCCCACCTGAAGAGGTGGAGGCACCTTCAACACTGCGTTGAGGGTGCCTCCAGCTTGCTTTTCCAGCTCCTTTTGACTCCTTTTCTTCTTCCTAAGCTCCGATCGCTTAGGTGATTTTGGCCAACCAAAATAGGGCTCACCTGAACCTAATTTCCATCCTTCTCCTCTAGCAGACTTCCTCTCTGGCTTCTTATCCCTCGAACGTCGCGTACATTCTTCTCTTCCACCGGTTTACTCTTTCGCAGCTCTTTCGTCCCTCGGACGCACCAAGCCCGTCGACTCCCTTCCCGTGTAGTCCTTCTCGCTAGCTGCGTCTTCCGCTTGACTTCCTGTGCTCCTAAGCTCCTGCACACTTAGACACAGGGATCAAAACCAAACAAGACCTTACCTAACTTGGTTGATCACATCAAAATAACCACGGGGTCCAACAGAAAGTACTCTCACGTGCGGGCCTTAGAGTAGGAGTCAACAAAGGCTCTGAACCAAGTAAAACTTGGTGTGTTAGCGTTGTTTTCATTATTATTTTCCGCTGCGTACTTTGACTTGATAATGATTTTTCAACAATCGCTATTCAAGCCCCTCTAGCGTTCTTTTCGATCCAACAAATACTTCTAAGGGGTCGTTTAATAAAGGTCTGGGAGGATGCTGGAAACCAACTCAGCGAGTTAACTCCTATGGAGTTAGCTGACGAATACGCTTACGAACAGATCAAGGTAAAGTATTTTAATATACCATTTTCCACATTAGATGTTTTTAACGTTATTTGTCTTTTCTTCTAGTGCTAGGCCATTGGAATGAGTGTCACACAACAATTGTACTCCCTGGCACGGGAAAATGAGTTGCTAAAGCAATAAATTTCTGAGGCTGCTCCTGTACCCTCCTCTGAGTGGCTGAGTGGGCTAGAAGCTCAACACCAAGAGGCTAAATGACTGGAGAAGGCTAAACTCAAAAAAGCGATCAGCTTAAAGAGTGCCCTGAAGACTGCTGAAGCTAAACTTTAGTCAGAGACAACCCTTCGGGTGAATATAAAGGCAGAGATGGATGAGAAGATTGTAGAAGTTGATTGCATCTTCGTTCAGCTAAAGGTGCAAAAAGCCACCTATGACACTGAGCTAGCCACCAAAGTTTCTGAATTGGTGGCTTGAGATATTGAGCAGGATGCCTTACACTTGGATTTAACAACCGCCCAGATCTTATTGTCCGCTAAAGAATCTAAATTGGTGGGTCTCTCGGCCGAGCTAACAGTTGTCCGGGTGGAGTGGGAAACCTATTGAGCAAGAGAAGACGAGCGCTTTGAAGTAAGGAAGAAAGTCCTTCTCTAAACACGTGAATTCAATGCACCCATTGCCCGCTCCATCAGCAAGGCGCTTCTTATCGGGGCGAAGAGTGTGGTGGAGCAATTAAAGGAGGGTGATTATTTAGCTTCCGATCCCCCTACAAGCTTTCTGGATCGCAAGAGGATACCCCACAATCCTCTGCCCGACTTGTTTCCCGAATTACTATGCTTTTCTTTGTGATAACCGTTTCTTCTATCAGTTCTTCTATCAAAACTCTATGTTTGTGTTTGCGACATATACAATTAAATTTCTATTATGTGTCTTCGTTCTAATGTTTGATCGCCGAATAACTCATGTTTTTAGTTTTTCTCAAGCGTGTGTGACATATTAAGGACAACGTAAATCCGCTCGGGCCAAAACCTTGACTACATCAAAATATAGGTTATTCAAGGAAAGAGTATCTTTCAAGACAAGAACCATCTGTCCAAACTTTAAGGCCTGCCGAACTATAACGGCTGGGGTCTTTAGTTTTAGCGTAATCCTATTAAAAATTTTTTGTGACTAAAAATACTTTAAACTTATTTTCACTCAGGAATACACTTATTCGTACTTTAGGACTAAACGAGCTATGACTCATAATGCCTACTAGTTAAAGGTGACAATATTTGGGACCGATCAGGACAAAACCCGTTCGGTATTAACTTCACTCGAAATGAAATCAGTCCAACACAAACTGGGCCGACTTTTCCCTTATTATTTTATATGTTATCCTACCGGGCGGTCCCTAAAAACTTATTTGAGCATAGGGTTAGCTGGGCTTTTAAAAGAGTTGTACAAAAACTAAGGCTTGCCTCGATAAAAATATCGATGCTTCGAGATAACTAGCTGTCGAATCATTTATCAATATAGGCTTTTCATTGGTGACATGTCTGTTTATGTTCTCATGGGTATATACATTTTTCTATACCCATCGTTTCGTCTCACCATCCGACTGTCCAAAATTTAGTCCGCCTATTTATTATTATGATCCGACGACTCTGCTTGAAAAGTAACCTTCAAAAATTTTAACTCCTTCATTTCTTCTTCTTCTTCATTGCTTTTTCTTCGCTGCACCCTCATTTTCCATTCTCGTCACCTTCTCTCACAAAAATGGTTGAGGATAACACGTGGTACACACTTTGTTCCTCAGACTTCACCGTCGTGGATGCTCACGACCTCAATTTTAACTATGGACTTCCTTCCTACATAGTTATACCAACCAGTGAAGATTGCCCTCATCTTCTCTTAGCAGAAAGCATTGTTGTCTTTAGGGAGTAGGTCGTAGCAGGGCTTCGCTTCCCCCTTCATCCATTCTTTGTCGTCGTCAGCCACTATTTTTGCATTCCACTTCATCAACTCCTCCCCAATTCCATTCGCATCGTTACTATTATTTTCCTTCTATTCAGTATCCCTTTATCTCTTCGCCTATTTCATCATTACTTCTGCCCTCAACAAGTGACGGATGACCTATTTTGTTTTCGTGCCTATCCTAAGATGGCTTTGGTTAATAGGATTCTAGCCCTAGATGAGTGGAGAGATAAATACTCCTTCATTCAACTTCCACCCTCTCTGCTTTGTCCCACAATTTGGCAACAACATCTTCCCCCTATTCTTTATTTGGGCAATATCCACACGGATCTGGTCCTTCACAAGACTTTGTTGACATTGAGAGGCCTAAAATTCAGCTTACCCGAGTTGACTATAGAGGATTTGTTATATGTCTTTGGGCTTACTGATATACGTAGATTATGTACACTCCTATGTATGTTTTGACGCACATTTATGTATTTTTATTCATATTTAATCTGTGCATTTTTACACCTCTTGCCTTACTTTTAGCATAATTATTTTTCTTTGTCAGAGATATGCTCTTTGTATTTTTTTTGTTGACAGGAGCTATTTTGGAGCGAAAATGGTGTTCGTTGACAATCCAGAGAGCATACAAAGTCGAATGACACTGGCCGTGTCAAAGGAGCAGAAGAAAGAATGGCCACGGTCGTTTGAATCCACACGTCCGTGTGGGCCCAAGCAGAGGAGAAATATGGTCTGGACATGTGATCCTACATGGGCGTGTAGCTTTCCAGAGCCGATGCAGACACCGACCGTGTGAATCCACATGGCTGTGTGGCTTGACTAGAAGAAAAGTAGAACACTTTCGTGTGATCACACACAGCCATGCCACCCATCCAGAAAGCAAGCAAGACACGGTCGTGTGACTCCACACGGTAGTGTGACCTTAGCTGAGGCAAAGAGGACACTGGACGTGTGGATGACACATGGCTGTGGCACGGGCCGTGCTAGGCCCATGCCCTGCACTATATAAGGGGTTTTCTCCCCTTTTCAAGGGGAGGAAGGTTCTCCCTTTAGGAGTGTCATCTTTGTTGGTGTGGTTAGCACTAACGGTCTAACGCAGGTTTTGATGAATGACAAAATAGGTTAAGTTAGTTTTGTTGTTGATCTAACACTCTGATCGAGTGTGCAAGAGAAGCCCAGACAGGTCGACGGGCTAACCGAATGTCTGACACGAAGTCCAGTTAGGTCGACGGGCCGACCGGATAGCTGGCACGAAGCCCAGATAGGTTGAAGGGCTGACCGGATGTCTGGCAGGTAAGTGAAGGTAAGTTACTGGAGGGGAGTGACTGTGAGGATGCGCTCCCGGGAAGGGAACTTAGGCGCTGATCCGACTTAGAACCATTTCGGAACTCTAAGTCGAGATATTAACTAGATTCCGGTCTCGAGGAGATGGAATCTAATTAATATTTTATTTAATGATAAACTGTGCTAACACTCTATTTTGCAAGATATATATTTGCTTCGGACTAACACTTTCTTACAATAGGAACCACCCGTGGCCCGGCTTGGAAGTATCCAGCCAGACATAGGCACAATACGCTCGGTGATATAATCCCAGGCAGGTATATCAACATGCACCTTTATAAGGCTATTAGTATGAGATCGATCTGGCAAAATCTGGTTGGGCATAAAGACACTCACAGTTATTAAATTTCGTAAACATAGCCAGTAAGGAGTATTATAACTAAGCATATGTGATGTATGAGAATAATATATGATCATATGATAATTCAGTTAATCTAGCAAGAAATAGCTTCTAGAAACTTTTGTAAGGGCGCTAGACGATAAAGAAGGTACATCTAGGCTACAAAAAAGATTCCTTAAACTATTATTACAGGTACTTACGTCATCTCGTAAGAAACTCTAACAAACCAGGGTCCACCTCATGATCGTAGAGGTTATATGAGGTGGTATAAAGAGGGGAATCCTCTCTGCTGGCAAGGTACACGCAACACCACCACTGAAACCCTAGTTCCACTTTAGTTTTACTGTACTTCTTCTTCTTTCCACCGAGAACAGAGGAGATTGACTTGAGCATCGGAGGGCCTAGATAGGGATTTCCACCCCGGTCTTAGGTCACTAACGCTTTGTTGGTTGGTTCCATAGTGAGCAGGAGGCGACAACATCCATCGGAACATTGAGCTGTGGTTTTCTTCATCACGGTGCTGCAATTCGCCGAAGTCTTCCCTAGATTTGCTTTGGGGTTCTCGGATCTAGCTTCAACATGCTATTCTCATCGCTGAAAGGTACTTTTGACTGGATTTCCTCAAGATCTTCTTTGGTTTTCTCAAATCCATTATTATTCACTTTCCCCGGGGTCGTCGCCTATCTCTCCTCCAGAGTCATCGCCTGCTGTCCCCAGCTCTTCATCTCGTTACACTTTCAAGCATGATCAAATTTGGCGCCGTCTGTGGAAAACTCTCACCTGAATCTGAGACTACGTGATGGAGGATGCTGGAAAACTTAACACTATGATCGTAACTCAAGAAGATCTAGAACTACTCATCAATGCAAGAGTGAAGAGGGCATTACAGCATCAACAACAAGTGCATACTGGAGGTACCTTGCCAGTAGTTGCAAACCCAGCGCTCTCGACCACTGATCACCGGAAAGATAAAGGTATAGAAGAAGATAATCATGATTATGTAACTCCTGCCCCTGTTTCCCCTACTCGATGTCCGTGAGCCTTTTTTCGTACTCCTATGGAGTAAAGAGGACGAAGAACATGTTGGTTGCTACTCGGAAAACCTAGAGGTTCCACTGTACAAAAATTTTGTACAAAGGTCTGAACCTTTTCCTAGCTACCATGTGTTCTTTTAAATTAAATTTTGGATCGCCTGCGGAACTTAACACGTTTGATCCAAAACTTAATCTATTCGTTCTTTTAGGTTTTGACTTGGGTCTCCTGCGGAACTTAACACGTTCGACCCAAATCACCTTAAGTTATTAATTCCATTAAATATTAATTTCCATAATTGGTTCCCAGTACTGACGTGGCGAGGCACATGGCCTTCTTGGATATGGGAGCAACCACCACCGGCTAGACAAAACCTTTTATAGAAAGCTAATATTTAATTTCCTAAAATAACTTTAGGTTAACCGAAAAGAACAATCAAATCACAAGGATAAATAAAACAAAAGAACACAACATCGAAAAACATATTCGAAATACTAGAACGTTAGCCTCTTGTATTTGGTATTATTCCATAAATAACTAGTATGATGCGGAAAAGAAAAAACTACTAGTTATACCTTCTAGAAAGACCTCTTGATCTTCTATCGTATTCCTCTTCTAACCTCGGACGTTGTGTGGGCAACGATCTTCCGAGATGAGAAACCACCAACCACCTTCTTCTCCTCCTAGCTAGGTTCGACCACAAAGAAAGAAGCTTCACCAAGGAAGAAAGTCAAAACACTAACCAAACTCCAAGAGATGCTCGCTTCCTCTCCTTCTTCTTCTTCTTCTTCTCCAAGTAGTATCCGGCCACCACAAGAGCTCCAAGGGAAGAGAGGGGTTCGGCCACCACAAGAGGAAGAGAGGGAAAGGATGGCCGGCCACACCAAGGAACAAAAGAGGGAGAGAAAATAATAGAGGTTGTATCTCTTGAAGGCACCCTCACCCCTTCTTTTATATTCCTTGGCCTAGGCAATTTAGGAAATTTAATTACAATAAAATTTCCTTACTTTCCTTGACATGATTTAATTGAGAAAAATAAAATAAAATTTCCCCAATTAAATTCAAGTGGCCGGCCACATCATGAAGAACAAATTGGACAAGTTTCAATCAACAATTAAAACTTCCTAATTTGTTTCCGGAAATTTTAAAATTAAAATTTCTCTTCAAAAATCTCTTCATGGTTGATAAAAAGAAATTTCCATAATTTTAATTTTACAACATGTGAATAATTTTTAAAGAGAAAATAAAATATCTCACCAATCTACAAATAAGGAAAGAGATCTAATCTCTTTCTTTAATCTATTGTAGATCTTTTACAAGAGAGATATTTTAATTTTAATTCTCTTTAATAAATTATATCTTCCACATAATAAAAATTAAAATTAAATTTCTTTTTTAATTTAATTTGGCCGGCCCCCACTAGCTTGGGTTCAAGCTAGGGCCGACCACCCAATCTTATACTTAGGCCGGCCCTAGCTTGGTTCCCAAGCTAGCTTGGCCGACCCCCTATTGGTGAGCATAGAAGGTGGGTATAGGTGGGTATAGTACTCTATAAATAAGAGGCTACGATAGGGACCGAGAGGAGGAATTGGTTTTGGTCTCCCGATAAAATTAAGCATCCCGTGTTCGCCCCGAACACACAACTTAATTTTATCAATAATAATTCATTCCACTAGAGAACTATTATTGAACTACCGCACCAATCCCAAATTACATTTTTGGGCTCCTTCTTATTATGAGTGTGTTAGTCTCCCTGTGTTTAAGATATCGAATGTCCACTAATTAAGTGAGTTACTGACAACTCATTTAATTAATATCTTAGTCCAAGAGTAGTACCACTCAACCTTATCGTCATGTCGGACTAAGTCCACCTGTAGGGTTTAACATGACAATCCTTATGAGCTCCTCTTGAGGACATTATCAACCTAGTATCTCTAGGACACAGTTTCCTTCTATAATCAACAACACACACTATAAGTGATACCATTTCCCAACTTATCAGGCTTATTGATTCATCGAACTAAATCTCACCCATTGATAAATTAAAGAAATAAATATCAAATATATGTGCTTGTTATTATATTAGGATTAAGAGCACACACTTCCATAATAACCGAGGTCTTTGTTTCTTTATAAAGTCAGTATAAAAGAAACGACCTCAAATGGTCCTACTCAATACACTCTAAGTGTACTAGTGTAATTATATAGTCAAGATAAACTAATTCCTAATTACACTACGACCTCCCAATGGTTTGTTCCTTTCCATTTTGGTCGTGAGCTACTGTTTATAATTTATAAGGTACTGATAACATCATCTTCTATATGTGACACCACATACTATGTTATCTACAATATAAATTAATTGAACAACTACAAACAAATGTAGATAAATTCACCAAATGTGATTCTTTGTTTAACATAAATGTTTACAAAAGCTTAGGCTTTCAGTATACACTCCAACAGAACAGTGCCCTAGGAGTCTTCTGGTGAGGCGCCGATCAAAGAACAATGTAAAGGAAAAATGGTTGCTAGTGATAGCTCCCCCGAGAGAATCATTACCCCTTTCTCTCAGAGGGGTCTTGACAATCCGTTGCCAAAGCACTATCAGAATTTAAACATTGGGGAGTATTATGGAACTACTGATCCAGAAGACCATCTTCTTAAGTTTGAGAATGTTACCCTGCTTCAACAATTTACTAACAGTGTGAAATGTAGAATGTTTCTCACTACGTTTGGAGGTGCGGCCCAAAGATGGTTTAAGAGATTGCCAGATAATTCTATTAGACGCTTCAAGGATTTTCGCAAAGTATTCTTTCATCATTTTTTAGCAATAGAAGGCATCATAAAACTCAGAGTCTTTTCTTTATTAAACAAGGGCCTAAGGAGAGTATCAGAGCATACATTAAAAGATTTAATCAAGTAGATATTGATGTTCCCAATGCTACTACTGAAATTTTGGTGAGTGTCTTCTATCAAGGACTCAATGATAATGATTTCTTCAAGGATATAGTGCGAAATCCTCCAACCAATTTTGATTTATTAATTGAGCGAGCTACTAAATTTATTAATGTTGAAGAAGTTCAAGCTGCTCGTAAGAAGGACAACATTGTACCTGCTCCAGTACCTACTAATGAACGATCCATAACCCCTGTTCAACCACCAAGGGGACTGCGGGTGGTTCCTCCTACACACCGTCAACCTGAGACTAGGCCCTAGGCACTGCAACATGTGGAAAGGTCACAGGAAGTTCCAAGGAGGTGGTGTACTTATCATATGTCAGATACTCACTATACGAAAAATTATTTCACTCTAAAGAACCAGTGGGCGAATAATTCCCGGTATCGTCGACAATCTCCCAACCAACAACCATACCCAAGGCTAAATAGTCCACTCAAATTGGAGTATTGGGCGATCGAACCACAACAAGGAGCATTACAATCACTGGTCGGACTCGCACGAGCGTTTGAGTAAACATTGCTCGAGTTAACAACTGCTCGGCAAGAAGAGAATTACAGCAATGGCACCCGAGGTAATATCAATATGATAACGGGCGGACCTACTGATGGTGATTCAAACTGGGCGAGAAAGTCGCATGCTCGATGATTATAGATCCATGTAGTAGGATGCAACAAGGAAAGGGCAGCAGGACCGGAGATTAGTTTTGGGCCCGGAGATCTGGAGGGGGTAGAAGTACCCCATGATGACGCGTTAATAATCAAAGCTATCATAGCTAATTATAATATTTCTTGTACTTTCATTAATACCGGTAGTTCTGTTAACATTATCTTCAAAAAATCCTTCGATCAATTGTAGATAGATCCAAGTGAGCTTCAGCCCATGGTGACCCCTCTTTATGGTTTCACGGGTAATGAGGTACAACCACTCGGGCAAATAAAGCTGACCACATCCTTAGGGGAGGAGCCCCTGATGAGAACCAGGAGATCCTATTTTATGGTGGTGGAAGCACCTTCTGCATATAATGTCATACTGGGTCGGCTAACCCTGAATGAATTCGGGCAGTTGTTTCTACTTTCTGTCAGAAGGTGAAGTTCCCTGTTAATGATCAAGTGGGAGAAGTTCATGGAGATCAATTATTGGTGAGGAAATGTTATGTAGAGATCATCAGAACAGAAGCCAACACTGCTTGCAAGACTCAAAGAATGGAGGTTAATGCTATTCAGGAGAAGTCACCCGTTCTAATATATGAAGAAAAAGAAGAAATACAAATACAGGTCGGGCGACCTATGTAGCGGCTGATCTGGATCCTCCACTCAAAGCTGAGCTGATGCAATGCCTGATATGAAATAATGATGTGTTTGCATGGACACCCAAGGAGGTCACAGGCGTTTCCCCTGATTATGGAGCACTCATTACACGTATACCCAGATGCTCGACCTGTCAAACAAAAGAAGAGAGATTTTAGAGATGAGTAGAACCAAATCATCAAGGAGGAGGTGGACAAATTAATGGAGGTAGATTATATTCGGGAAGTGCAATTCCCTATTTGGCTAGCAAATGCTATCTTGGTCTCTAAACTAGGAAACAAATGGCGAGTGTGTATCGATTTCAGGGATCTCAACAAAGCTTGCCCGAAAGATTACTATCCCCTGCCTCACATTGATCAAGTGGTGGATTCTACAGCTGGTTGTGAATATATTTGCATGCTAGATGCTTATCAAGGTTATCATCAGGTCCCTTTAGCCAAGGAGGATCAAGAGAAGGTTAGTTTTATAACAACTGAGGGTACTTATTGTTATAATGTCATACTTTTTGGATTAAAGAATGTAGGGGAAACCTACCAGAGACTTATGAATAAAGTATTCTGAGGCTAGATGGGAAGAAACATGGAAGTTTATGTAGATGACATATTAATTAAATCTCTTCAGGCGGAAGACTTATGCAAGGATGTAGAAGAAACACGCAAAACCTTGCGGCAGTATGAACTTAAGCTTAACCCTTGCAAGTGTTTATTTGGGGCTAAAGAGGGTAAGTTCCTTGGTTATATGGTTATAGAACGGGGTATAGAAGTGAACCCCAGCAAAGTTCGAGCAATCCAAGACATTGAGCCCCTATGCAACATGAAAGAAGCCCAAAGGTTGACCGGTCGAAGTACAGCTTTATCTCGCTTCATTGCTCGATCGACCGACCGAAGTTTTCATTTCTTCAAGATACTTCGGAAAGCTACTAAATTCCAGTGGGATGAAGAATGTGACAAGACATTCCAAGAGTTAAAAGATTATTTGTCAACCCTCCCTGTCTTAGCTAAACCTATAATAGGAGAGACTTTATAGATTTATCTTTCAGCAAATGAGCATGCTGTAGGCTCAATTTTGGTAAGGCAGGAGGGTAAAGAGCAACAGCCAGTGTACTTCTCAAGCAATTTATTAAAAGGAGTCGAGTGTAGATATACTACGCCCGAGAAATTATCTTATGCATTAGTATTAACAACAAGGAAGTTACGCCCTTACTTTTTGTCACCTACGATTATAGTGCTAACTAATAGCACTCTCGGCCGAGTACTTTTCAATCTAGAAGCATCCAGACGGTTAATCAAATGGACAACCAAACTCAGTGAATATGACATACAGTACCAACCCCACTCGGCCATCAAAGCATAAGCTCTGGCAGACTTCATAATAGAAGTACAGGGTCTGGAAGAAGAAGGCACTTGGAAAATCTATGTAGATGAGTCTTCAACTAGACAGGACAGCGGAATTGGAATCCTACTTATATCTCCAAGAGAGAACTGGGTTCAGCTTTCAGTTCGATTGAATTATAGGGCCACTAATAACGAAGCAGAATATGAAACACTGATAGCTAGTTTGCAAGCTACTCGGCGTGTGGGGGTCGCTCGAGTATGGAGTTATTTTGACTCTCAATTGGCAGGACAACAGTTAATAGGCAGCTTTGAAATTAGCAATGACCGACTCAAGTAATATGCAGAAGCATTTGATAAATTGAAGGTTGGATTTCAAGAAGTGAATATACAAAAGATAACTCGATCAGAAAACCAAGTGGCTAATTAGTTAGCTAAACTAGCTTCAGCAATAATACCTTGGAACCTAGATCGACCTGTGGAGCAAACAGTGCTAGTATCTTGTATCGAGAGACAAGCTGATATAGAGATGCAGAGTGACTGGAGGACACCCATTATACTATTCTTGCAACAAGACATTCTACCAGTCGAAGAAGAGCAAGCGAGAGTTTTTAAGAAAAGGGTTACTCGATATACGTTGGTGGGTGATCACCTTTATAAGAGGGCTTTCTCTAGCCCTTTGCTCAAATGTATTGGACCAGAAGACATACAATATATTCTACAAGAAGTTCATCAAGGTTCATGCGGGAGCTATATCGAAGGAAGATCCTTAGCTCGTAAAATATTATTGGCCAGATATTTCTGGCCTACTCTACAAGAAGACGCAGCACAACTTGTGAGAACATGCATATCTTGTCAGAAATATCAGAATTTGTCACATCATCCTACTCAGTTATTGAAAACTTCTATAGTTTCTTGCTCTTTTGATCAATGGGGCATGGATATAGCAGGTTCATTTCCCTTAGCGACAACACAGAGAAGGTTCTTATTGGTAGCTGTAGATTATTTCTCAAAATGGGTGGAAGCTGAGCCATTGGCAAGAATAACTAAAAATGCAATCATTACATTCTTATGGCAACACATCATTGTTGGATCGCGTTGGCCGGCTAGAAGGGGGGGTTGAATAGCCTACACAAAAAGAGAACTACCCTTCTCGAACTTTCAAAATAACACTTGCATAAATAAAGTAAACAAATAAAACTGAAAGAAGAGGCAAAGAGATTTTTACTTGGTTACAACTGGGGAGGTTGTTAATCCAAGGAATGAGTTGCACTAGAATCTCCTTCAGGTGGAGAAGCCTCTTACAGCAATGACGTACAAACAAATAGAAGCTAAACTACTAAAAGTAAGAGCACAAGTGTTGAGTACACAATTCTTGAATTGATGAAAAGCTTCTGGACCAAGGTTGTATTTATAGCCTTGGTCGGGGCGCTTGGAAGGATTCCAGGCACCTGGGAGGGGATAAAATTTTATCCCCTTCGCAATGGATCACATTTGAATGTGATCCAGTCAAAAATCACTTCCGGGCGCTCGGAATGACTCCGGGCGCCCAAACTGATCCAGGCACTCGGAATGGTTTCGGGTACCCAGACCACTAAAGTCAATAAAGTTGACTTTTGGTCCGGGCCCACTGCTCCGGTGCTACTCGCCTCGGTCCGGGGTCTTCAGCTCCGGTTCCGCTTGCTTGGGTGATTTCAGCCAGCCGAAATAAGGCTCACCCGAACCCAATTTCGGCCTTCTCGAGCAACCTTCTGCTCCGACTTCTCGTCCCTCAGAAACGTCGCGCGCCTCCTTCTCATCCGCCCTTGTACTGTTCCGCAACACCTCGTACCTCAGACACACCGAGCCCGTCGGCTCTCTCCCATGCCGTCTTTCTTGCTAGCTGCATCTTTTGCTCGACTCCCTGTGCTCCTAAGCTCTTGCACATTTAGACACAATGTTAAAACACCACAGGACCTAACTTAACTTGTTGATCACATCAAAACAACCTTGGGGTTTCAACAATCATTTGCAGATTCAGAATTCCACATAAATTGATTTCTGACAACAGAAGACAATTTCAAGGACAAAGAATCAAAGAATGGTGTGTAGGGTATGGTATTATACAAGCATTCACTCCTATAGCATATCCACAAAGCAATGGACAAACAAAAGTTACTAATCGGGAGATTATCAGAGGGCTTAAGACTAAATTAGATCATGTTGGTGTTAGCTGGGTGGATGAGTTACCTAGTGTGTTATGGGCATATCGTACTACTCCCAGAGAAGCTACGGGAATAACACCATTTCAGTTAGTACACGGAGGTGAGGCAGTAGTTCTCATTGAGGTTGGGGTGGAATCTGATCGAAGACAACTATATGATGAGGGTAATGCAGATCGATGTCTTATGGAGCTCGATCTAATAGAAGAAGTCCGGGACAAAGTAGCAACTCGCCTTATATCATATCGACAACACATGAGATAAAATTACAACAAAAGGGTTATCCCTCGATTCTTTCAGGTAGGGGATCTTGTATGGAGGCGCATCAAACCTGTCGGAGATATTAGCAAATTAGCACCACAATGGGGAGGACCATACAAAGTCATACGGAAGCTTGCTTCGGGCTCCTATTATCTCCAGGATGCAGAAGGGAGAAATCTCGAGCGACCTTGGAGTGCGAATCATTTACAACCATACAGAGCTTGACAAGTATGCTTGTAATTTATCCGTGTATTTCATTTAATTTTTGGGTATATTGAGACAATGCAGGCATATATCCTTCCTGTTGGTTGGTCCTAGGAAGATCGTACCGATTCCACTGTACAAAAATTTTGTACATGTGTCGAACCTTTCCTAAACAACCTATTGTGTTCTTTAGAAGTTAAATTAGGAATCGCAGACGGAACTTAACATCATTGATTCCAAATTTAACTTATCTGTTCTTAATAGTTTAGATTTAGATCGCAAGCGGAACTTAACACTATTGATCTAAACCTACCTATATTATAAATTCCATTAAATATTAATTTTCATAATTGGCTTCCAGGACTGCATGGCGAGGCACATGACCTTCTTGGGTATGGGAGCATCCACCATCGCCTAGGCAAAACCTTTTAAGGAAAGCTAATATTTAATTTCCTTATATAACTCTAGGTTTAACCAAAAGAAACAATCAAATCACAAATTCGAAAAACAAAACAAAGAAAACATAACTTCGAAACAAATCAGAAAAACTAGAATCTAATGCCTCTTGTGTTTGGAATTCTTACAAAGAAAAATAACTAGCATGATGCGGAAAATAATTGCTAAATATACCTTCTCTTTGTATGCTAATAATCTCGAGATCTTCTGTCGTATTCCTCGCCTCGCCTTGGACGTCGTGTGGACGACGATCTTCCAAGATGAACACCACCCAAAGCCTTCTTCCTCCTCCTCTAGAATTCGGCCACCACCACCACCACCACCAAGGAACAAAAGAGAGCAAGGGTAAAAGAGAGGGAGAGAGGTTCAGCCACAAGAGGATCACCAAGTAAGAGAATAAGAATTGTTATGTCATGTGACCTCTCCTCCCCTTCTTTTATAATACTTTCCCAAGGTAAATAAGGAAAGACTTTTTACAAAAATTAAAATCTTCCTCTTGTTTTTCCTTTTCCCCTTTTATTTTTCCTTTTCTTTCCTCTTGATTGAATCAATCACCAATCATGGATTGATTGGAAGAAAAAAATTTTATAAAATTTTATAAAAGAAGAAATCCTCTTATAAAATTTTACAAGCTCTCTTTCCTAAAGTGGATGATAAAAAAGGAAAGTTTTAAAAATTAAAAATATGTTTTAAAATTTAAAAATTTTCTTCTAAAAATTTTCTTTTTTAACATGGTTACAAAAATAGAAAATTTTAATTTTAAAACTTCTCTTCCTTTTTTCTAAAACCATGAGGATGGTTAAAAAAGAAAAGTTTTACAACTTTTAAAACTCTCTATTAAACCATGTGACCTAATTCAAATAAGGAAAGTTTTATATTTTAAAATTTCTCTTTTAAAACTTATAGTTTTGTACAAAGAGAAGATTTTAAAAATTCAAAACACCCCTCCTTATTTGACAAATTGTGGCCGACCCTTCATTGCATGGACACCAAGCAAAGGGCTGGCCCCTTAAGAGGAGATGGTGGCCGACACTTGCTTGGTCACCAAGCCTTGGGTCGACCTCCTTCTTGGACACCAAGAAGGACTTTTATTTGGATGGACTTGAGGCTTTAATGAGGCTATGACAGGGACCTAGAGGAGAAATTGGTTTTGGCCTTCCGATGAGCTTGAGTATCCTGTGTTCGCCTTGAATACACAACTCAAACTCATCAATAATGACTCATTCCACTAGAGAGTTATTATTGCACTACCGCACAAATCCCAAATTACATTATGAGCTCCTTCATATATGAGTGTGTTAGTCTCCTTGTGTTTAAGATAACGAATGCCCACTAATTAAGTAAGTCACTGACAACTTCACTTAATTAATATCTAGCTCCAAGAGTAGTACCACTCAACTTCATTGTCATATTGGACTAAGTCCACCTGCAGGGTTTAACATGACAATCCTTATGAGCTCCTCTTGAGGACATTCTAAACCTAGATAACTAGGACACAGTTTCCTTCTATAATCAACAACACACACTATAAGTAATATCATTTCCTAACTTATCGGGCCTATTGATTTATCGAGCTAAATCTCACCCTTTGATAAGTTAAAGAAATTAATACTAAATATATGTGCTTGTTATTATATTAGGATTAAGAGCACACACTTCCATAATAACTAAGGTCTAGTTCTTTTATTAAGTCAGTATAAAAAGAACTTACCTAAAATGGTCCTACTCAATACACTTAGAGTGTACTAGTGTAATTTATTAGTCAAGATAGACTAATACTTAATTACACTACGACTATTCCAATGGTTTGTTCCTTTCCATCTTAGTTGTGAGCAACTGTTTATAATTTATAAAGAACTGATAACATGATCTTCTGTGAGTGACACCACACACCATATTTTCTACAATATAAATTAATTGAACAACTACACTTAACAAATAAAATGTAGACATTTGACCAATGTAATTCTTTTATTTCAAAAATAAATGTTTACAAAAGCTAGGCTTTTAGTATACACTCTAACACTTCCAACACGTATATTTTCTTGGATGAATAAACCGACCCTCCTCTTCTGAGCGTGTTTCCTCCGCTCAGCACTAGTCGATCGGAGACCTTAAGGAGTGACCGACCTAGCTTCCTTAAGGGAAACTGGAGACTTTAAACCCTTAACAGTCGAGCAACGACTATAAACTTCTGAGCGTGCTTCCTCCGCTCAACACTACTCGATCGGGGACCTTAAGGAGTGACCGACCTGACTTCCTTAAGGGGAACCAGAGACTTTAAACCCTTAACAGTCGTGTAGCAACTATAGACTTCCGAGCGTGCTTCCTCCGCTCAGCACTAATCAATCGGGGACCTTAAGGAGTGAACGACCTGGCTTCCTTAAGGGGAATCGGAGACTTTAAACCCTTAACAGTCGGGCAGCGACTATAAACTTCTAAGCGTGCTTCCTCCGCTCAGCACTAGTCGATCGAGGACCTTAAGGAGTGGCTGACCTAACTTCCTTAAGGGGAATCAGAGACTTTAAACCCTTAACAGTCAAACAACAACTATAAACTTCTGAGCGTGCTTCCTCCGCTCAGCACTAATTGATTGGGGACCTTAAGGAGTGACCGACCTGACTTCCTTAGGGGGAACCAAAGACTTTAAACCCTTAACAGTCGAGCAGCGACTATAAACTTCTGAGCGTGCTTCCTCCGCTCAGCACTAGTCGATTGGGGACCTTAAAGGGTGATCGACTTGGCTTCCTTAAGGGGAACCAGAGATTTTAAACCCTTAACAGTCGAGCAGCGACTATAAACTTTTGAGTGTGCTTCCTCCGCTCAGCACTAGTCGATCGGGGACCTTAAGGAGTGATTGGCCTGACTTCTTTAAGGGGAATCAGAGATTTTAAACACTTAACAGTCGAGCAGCGACTATAAACTTCCGAGCGTGCTTCCTCCGCTCAGCACTAGTCGATCAGGGACCTTAAGGAGTGACCGACTTGACTTCCTTAAAGGGAGCAGGAGACTTTAAACCCTTAACAGTCAAGCAACGACTATAAACTTTCGAGCGTGCTTCCTCCGCTCAGCACTAGTCGATCGGGGACCTTAAAGAGTGACCAGCCTGACTTCCTTAAGGGGAACCGGAGACTTTAAACCCTTAACAGTTGAGCACCGACTATAAACTTCCGAGCGTGCTTCCTCCTCTCAGCACTAGTCGATCGGGGACCTTAAGGAGTGGCCGACCTGCTGGAGACTTTAAACCTTTAACAGTCGAGCAACAACTATAAATTTCCAAGCGTACTTCCTTCGCTCAGCACTAGTCGGTCAGGGACCTTAAGGAGTGACCAACCTGGATTAAGGGGAACCGGAGATGTTAAACCTTGGATCGATAAGCGACAATTTCGAACTTCTTGATATGCTCCTAACACAGATAAGCTTGCTCGAAAGTTCAATTTCGATCGAAATATGATAAGCACTTTGGTTTTCACTCATTTGTACAGAGTCGGTTGGGAGTAAGACCCCGACCGAAATATGACAGCACTTGGATATTCGTTTGTCAGTTCAAGCTCGATCGGAAGTTCAATTCCGACCGAAATATGATAAGCGCTTTGGTTTTCACTCATCCATTCAGAGTAGATCGGGAGTGAGACCCCGACCGGAATATGACAGCGCTTGGATATTTATTTGTCAGTTCAAGCTTGATCGGAAGTTCAATTCTGACCGAGATATGATAAGAACTTTGGTTCTCATTCATCAGTTTAAAGCCGTCCGGAAGTGAGATTCTGATCGAAGTATAACAACAATGGGATATCTGCTTAGTGGCCCAGAGTCACTCATGAGTGACATCCTGAGCAAGTTTATAGATCTTCTCAGTCCACTTGGGATAGGAAGCTGAGCCGAGACATAAGAACGGATAAGTTTCTTTATATCAAGGAATAGCCCTGAAGATATACGAATATCGGAAAGCGATGAACAAGTAAGTATCAAGTAGTCATTTACAAGTCAAGAATAAAATACATACATGCAATTATTTACTTCACACGCTTATTCCTGATATCATGGTTATCACATGCACTTTTTTAAGAAAAAGTACTCATTTACAAGTTCATTTAAAATAGTTGGGAGAACATGCAAATATTAGTCAACAAAACAATAGTATTTCTTATAGATTCAAGTTTAGGGGGATAAGTACAATTGACCTAACCCTTTGTCAGCTCATCCACCGAATGTTCACTTAAAACTATTAAAGAGTTTCTTGGGTAATTCTTTGTTAAGCCGCCGACAATCTATAAATCGAGGAGGAGGCTCTTGAGGTAGATACCCTTCTTCTCGTAGTTGTCTGAGGACCCCATCAACAGAATGAGTTAAAGTCCCTATGATGCATTCAGCAAACTCATTCGTAAATTCGGGAGAGTCTAAATATTGTCGACGTCGGCTCTCCCAACACTCCTCTTCACCCACCCTATAAGATTGTAGCTCTAACTCCGATTGGTCCGCTTTGCCTTTGAGATCGTCTCATTCTGTTTTAGCCTTCTCCAAATCCTTGGTAAGGAAATATACCTGAGAGTCTTGAACTTTTAACCGCTCTTACAATTGTAGTAAACCAAAATCTCGGGAGGCTAATTCTTGAGCTACATCAGGAGATTTGGAATGAGCAGTTTGAAAATTTTCCAGAAGAGAAGATCTGAGAGTGGCATCTGTAATAGCTTTATCCTTTAGGGCTACTTCAATGTTCAATTTAGAAGTCAAAACCCTTATCTACAATTCCAGTGCCCTTTTCTCTCCTTCCCAAACTTGTAGTAATTTTCGATGATTTTGAAGATCTTTCTCCAAGAGGGGCATATTTTGAGCTTGAGAATCTAGCTTCTCTCGTAATTGAGTGATCTCATTGCTGGGAGGAGGGGGAACTGCCCTTAAGGCCATTATTTGATTCTTCATGGCATTATTTTCCTCTCTAATTCAACGGACAGGTGTGTTGGTTGCTACTCGGAAAACCTATAGGTTCCACTGTACAAAAATTTTGTACAAAGGTCTGAACCTTTTCCTAGCTACCATGTGTTCTTTTAAATTAAATTTTGGATCGCCTGCGGAACTTAACACGTTTGATCCAAAACTTAACCTATTTGTTCTTTTAGGTTTTGACTTGGATCTCCTGCGGAACTTAACACGTTCGACCCAAGTCTCCTTAAGTTACTAATTCCATTAAATATTAATTTCCATAAAAGGTTCCCAGTACTGACGTGGCGAGGCACATGGCCTTCTTGGATATGGGAGCAACCACCACCGACTAGACAAAACCTTTAATAGAAAGCTAATATTTAATTTCCTAAAATAACTTTAGGTTAACCAAAGAGAACAATCAAATCACAAGGAAAAGAAAGAAACAAAAGAACACAACTTCAAAAAAACATATTCGAAATACTAGAACGTAAGCCTCTTGTATTTGGTATTATTTCCATAAATAACTAGCATGATGCGGAAATAAAAATTACTAGTTATACCTTGTAGAAAAACCTCTTGATCTTCTACCGTATTCCTCTTCTAACCTCGGACGTTGTGTGGGCAACGATCTACCAAGATGAGAAACCACCAACCACCTTCTTCTCCTCCAAGCAAGGTTCGGCCACAAAGGAAGAACTTTACCAAAGAAGAAAATCAAAATACTAACCAAGCTCCAAGAGATGCTAACTTTCTCTCCTTCTTCTTCTTCTCCAAGTAGTATCCGGCCACCACAAGAACTCCAAGAAAGATGAAGTATTCGGCCACCACAAGAGGAAGAGAGGGAGAGGGTAATGGCCGGCCACAACACCAAGGAAAAAGGAAGAGAAAACAATAGAAGTTGTATCTCATGAAGGCACCCCTACCCCTTCTTTTATATTCCTTGGCCTAGGCAAATTAGGAAATTTAATTACAATAAAACTTCCTTAATTTTCCTTGACATGAATTAATTGAGAAAAATAAAACAAAATTTCCCAATTAACTTGAGATGGCCGGCCACATCATTGGAAACAAAAGAGGACAAGTTTTAATCAACAATTAAAACTTCCTGATTTGTTTCCGGAAATTTTAAAAAATAAAATTTCTCTTTAAAATCTCTTCATGGTTAATAAAAGGAAATATCTATAATTTTAATTTTATTAACATGTGAATAATTTTAAAGAGAAAATAAAACATCTCTCCAATCTACAAATAAGGAAAGAGATCTAATCTCTTTCTTTAATCTTTTGTAAATCTTTTACAAGAGAGATATTTTAATTTTAATTCTCTTTAAATTAAATCTTCCACATAATAATAAACATTAAAATTAAATTTTCTTTTTAATTAATTATGGTCGGCCCTACTAGCTTGGGTTCAAGCTAGGGCCGGCCACAACTCAGCTTAGGCCGGCCCTAGCTTGGTTCCCAAGCTAGCTTGGCCGGCCCCTTTAGGTGGGTATAGAAGGTGGGTATATGTGGGTATAGTACTCTATAAATAAGAGGCTACGATAGGGACCGAGAGGAGGAGTTGTTTTTGGTCGCCCGATAAAATTAAGCAGCCTATGTTCGCCCCGAACACACAACTTAATTTTATCAATGATAATTCATTCCACTAGAGAACTATCATTGAACTACCGCACCAATCCCAAATTACATTTTTGGGCTCCTTCTTATTATGAGTGTGTTAGTCTCCCTGTGTTTAAGATATCGAATGTCCACTAATTAAGTGAGTTACTGACAACTCATTTAATTAATATCTAAGTCCAAGAGTAGTACCACTCAACCTTATCGTCATGTCGGACTAAGTCCACCTGCAGGGTTTAACATGACAATCTTTATGAGCTCCTCTTGAGGACATTATCAACCTAGTATCTCTAGGACACAGTTTCCTTCTATAATCAACAACACACACTATAAGTGATACCATTTCCCAACTTATCGGGTTTATTGATTCAACGAACTAAATCTCACCCAATGATAAATTAAAGAAATGAATATCAAATATATGTGCTTGTTATTATATTAGGATTAAGAGCACACACTTCCATAATAACTAAGGTCTTTGTTCCTTTATAAAGTCAGTATAAAAGAAACGACCTCAAATGGTCCTACTCAATACACTCTGAGTGTACTAGTGTAATTATATAGTCAAGATAAACTAATACCTAATTACACTACGACCTTCTAATAGTTTGTTCCTTTTCCATTTTGGTCGTGAGCTACTGTTTATAATTTATAAGGTACTGATAACATCATCTTCTGTATGTGACACCACATACTATGTTATCTACAATATAAATTAAATGAACAACTACAAACAAATGTAGACAATTAGACCAAATGTGATTCTTTATTCATAATAAATGTTTACAAAGCTTAGGCTTTCAGTATACATTCCAACAATCTCCCACTTATACTAATGACTAAGCTGCCATATCTTCTACCATACATCTGATTCCCATTCCCTCCACATGCCGATCGAAAGCTTTCGCCGGAAGGGCCTTAGTGAAAGGATCTGCCAGGTTATCCGCTGATGCAATCTTGGCGATGACAACTTCTCCTCGCTTCACGATATCTCGTATTAGGTGGTACTTGCGCTCTATATGTTTACTCGCCTTATGAGCTCGTGGTTCCTTCGAGTTTGCAAGTGCACCGCTATTATCACAATAAATTGTGATGATCTTGGGCAAACCAGGAATCACATCTAAGTCCATTAGAAAGTTTCTGAGCCATACTGCTTCTTTAGCTGCCTCAGAGGCTGCTACATACTCAGCTTCCATGGTTGAGTCCGAAACGCATTTCTGCTTAACACTCCTCCATGAAATGGCTCCACCTCCTAAAGTAAACACATAGCCTGATGTAGACTTACTATTGTCCCTATCTGATTGAAAATCTGAATCCGTGTAACCACAGGGAGCAAATCATCTCGCTTGTAAACTAGCATATAATCCCTAGTCCTTCTCGGTACTTTAATATATGCTTACCGCAGTCCAATGTCCTTGTCCAGGTTACTCGATATCTACTGACCATGCCTGGCAAAACAGATATCGTGTCTCGTACATAGCATTGCATACATTAGGCTTCCTACAATCCAAGCATAAGGAACTGCTTGCATGTCCTCTATCTCTTTGATGTCTTTGGAGACATCTCTTTAGATAGAGCTACTCCATGTCTAAAAGGTAAGAAACCTTTCTTGGAGTCCTGCATGCTAAAACGAGCAAGGATTGTATCTATATATGAAGCTTGGGATAGACACAACATTCTTTTCTTGCGATCCCTTATAACTTTGATCCCAAGAATGTGTGCACATTCTCCTAAGTCCTTCATATCAAATTGTTTGGACAACCATACCCTTACGTCGATAATACCTTGACATTGTTGCCAATTAACAAAATATCATCTACGATAGTACAAGAAATACCACCACGCTTCCATACTTCTTATATACACAAGACTCATCTGGACTTTGAATAAATCCATATGATGGATTACTTCATTAAACCGGATGTTCCAAGACCTTGAAGTTTGCTTGACCATAAATGGACCGATTGAGCTTGCATACTAGATGCTCTTTGCCTTTTCAATAAATCCTTCGGTTGCTTCATATGGATGTTCTCTTCAAGACTTCCATTAAGGAAAGTCGTCTTGACATCCATTTGCCAAATCTCATAATCCATATGAGCAAGAATGGATAAGAGTATCCGGATAGACTTAAGCATGGCTACCGTGAAAAGGTTTCTCATAATCGATTCCCTCTTTTCGAGTGTACCCTTCGCAACAAGCCTAGCTTTGAAGGTTTCTACCTTCCTCCCTCTTTTCCTTTGTAGATCCACTTGCATCCAACGGCTTTTACACCATCGGTGTTTCTACAAGCTCCAAGACCTTATTAGAGTACATGGACTCTATTTTCGAATTCATTGCCTTTGCCAAGATGCTGGATCTATATCTTGGAGTGCTTAGTCATATGATGGGGATCGGGTTCATGTTTACCCGGATCAAGTCCAAGACTCTCCCAAAACATGAATCTTTCAGTTGCATCACAACCCTCCCACTACGACGAGGCACTATCTCTGGTTGTGTATCGTGTGTCACGTGTTGCAGCTCTTGTGGTACTTCATCTTGTCTCGTTGACTCAAGTAGACATGTCCTCTCTAAGTTCTTCTAAAACAACTTTACTATCGGGCTTGTGATCCATTATATAGTCTTCTTCTAAAACGGGCATTGGTGCTAACAATGACCTTCTCGGTCTTTAGGACTATAAAATAAACCACCTTCGTTCCTTTGGGATATCCTACAAACACACGAACTTCTGACGAGATTCTAACTTAAGATCTGGTTTCAGCACATGTCTTGGACTACCCCAAATCCAATATGTCTTAGACCGGGTTTTCGCCCATTCCACAATTCTATAGGAGTAGAAGAAACTGATTTAGAAGGTACTAAGTTCGGAACATATCTGCTTTTCCGAGCATATCCCCAAAACGAATTTGTAATTCTGAATAACTCATCATCGATCTAACCATTTCCATAAGAGTCCTATTCCTTCGCTCGCCACACCATTTTGGGTGTTCCAGGTGCGGATAATTGGGATTGAATCCCTCGATAAGTAATTCCTAAACTCTCCTAAGAGGTATTCGCCACCACGATCAGATCGTAGTGTCTTGATACTTTTACCTAATCGCTTCTCCACATCAGCCTTGTATTCTTTGAACTTGTCAAAGCACTTGGACTTGGCGCATTAGGTAAATGTATCCATATCTTGAATAATCGCCTATGAAAGAGACAAAATATTCAAAACCTCCTCTTGCCCGGACAGACATAGACCACACAAATCGAGTGAACCAACTCTAACACTTCTTTGGCTCTATACCCCTTGGCCTTGAACGGCCTCTTGGTCATTTTACCTTCTAAGCAAGATTCACAAGTTGGAAAATTTTCCAACTCTAATGAACTCAAAAGTCCATCGGCTATAAGCCTCTGAATCCTACTTAAATTAATATGACCAAGTCTTAGATGCCAAAGATATGCTTGGTTCATTTCTGAAGGTTCTTTTCTCTTATTAGAATTAGAAGATGAGTTATAAATTTCCATGTTTTGCTTTGTGGAAGAAATTGGATTTAAAATATACAAATTGCCAACTAATGCATCAGAACAGATAATCACTTTATTTCTTTTAATAACTACATCGTTATTGAAAGAAACTGAATATCCATCTAAAAACAGTTTAGAAACTGAAATTAAATTCTTTCTAAAACTGGGTACATAAAGACAATTTCTTAAAACCAAATTCCTATTTCTACTAAAAGATAAGTAGACGTCTCCCATTGCAACAGCTGCCACCTTAGTAGCATTGCCCATGTAGACGGTAATTTCTCCTTCAGATAGTCGTCGGGTTTCCTGTAACCCCTGCAAGGAATTGCAGACATGATCAATGGCTCCCGTATCTACACACCAGGTGCTGGTAGATAACACCGCTAAACATGTTTCAACAACTAGAGTATGAGATATACCTTTGTTTTGGTTCCTACGAGGACAGTCCGCCTTCCAATGTCCTGCCTGCTTACAGATGAAGCACTTGCCCTTGGCTTCATTCCAACTTTAAATCCCGTACTCGAGATTTATTCACTTTCTTTGCTGAACCATTTTGTTTCTTCTTCTTCTTTCCTTTCGGTTTAGAAGTAGAACCATTTTCAACATAGTGAATATGAGCATTGTGACGAAATAATCCTTCAGCGCTTGAAGTCCACAAGAGTTCCGCTAATGAATAAGCCCTCTTATTCATATTATAGTTCGGCAACCGCTCAAAACTTCTAGGTAGCGTTTGAGGATCATATCGATCCGGGTTTCCCATCAATTTCTCCTCCAAGGATCTCTATCTCGTTCGGATAAGCCATCATCTTTAGGATATGATCCTCAGAGTACCCTCTTGCATGGTGGTCATTATCTTTCTCATGGCTTCTTGCCTAGAAGCCCTATCCCGATGACCAAAGAGTTCCTTGAGATTGTTCATAATATCATAGGTCGTTGGTAAATTGTTGATGTTGCAATACATTTGACATTGAAGCCAAAATGTAACACCGCCATCTCATCTTCTTACCCATTTCCTATGATATTCAATCTCCTCTGGGTAGATTCACCAAGAGTGCATCGCACCGCCAACAAGACAAATTTATAGCTTTCGAAGAAGAACAATGTCCGTGTTTCTTTTCCAATCTATGTAGTTTGGTCCAAGAAGTCTATTCTTTGAAGTATGATGGACAAGGGTTGAAAGACATCCTAAGAATCACAAATAACTTTTGGTCGAACTCTAAATTTAGAATAATATTGATTCCTCAAACAATACTATTTTAAATTAACCAACACCTCATAACACCGTGAATTTTGTATGCCACGTTAGTGTGGACGTATACAAATTCAACATTTGTAAAAGGAGGGTTTTAACCCATTAATTTTATTATCTTGTCAACCTAACTTTTTGACAAATAAAAATAATAGTTGGTATCATTTGGTCACACAAATAATAGCAGTGACTCCGTTGGGGAGGATACTATTAGATGTGTCTAAGTGTATACCATTACTTGACACTAAGTCCATTAATAAGATTATGCCCCTTCCGTTGGGGAAGATCACACGCTCTTAATTAACTTCCTATAGTCATCCAAAAAATAGAAGTCTGTTCTAGTGATCCGCAAACAAGCTCATCCGTTATGGAGGAAGGCACTCAGAGCCAACGCGCAAGCTTGTTTGCATCACTTACAAACCAGTAATGGAGACCATGGGATTTATTTAAAAATCCCTCTCCCACTTAGTTATTTATAAATGAGGAATTTTAACTATGCTAGCCTACTTAAACTTGTAAACTAACATGCACACACAGTACAATATAAAAGCAATAAATAGAAAATTTAATTTTCAACTATTATGGCTTTTATCTCTAATTGTCCTCCGTGTGTTGTCATCCCAAGCTGCTGCCATATTTGGCCACCGCCTCCGGGTCTAGCTGTCGCATCCATCTTGCTCCGCTGCGCCTCTGGTCCTTAGAAGGTTCCACGCTTTGCAAGATTCGATCCGCGACATAAATAGAATTTTACATTTTTGATCCTATATTCCATAAAAGGAATGTACATGTATCTAGATCAAAAATAAAATCCTAATAAAACTAAATACAGCTCCTGCTGTATTTTAATACAATCATGCACACACATATAAATTGCCCTTGACATGTCCAAGGGTCCAATCACACACATAATTAACTAAAAGCCATAATAGTTGGATCCTGCATCCACAAAGTTAGCACATCCTACTATTATCCTGCCTAAATTATGTATGACATGTGCATAATTAAACTAAATACCAAATACACAGAGGCAAAATCCTAGCTCTGATACCAATTGTTGGTTGCTACTCGGAAAACCTATAGGTTCCACTGTACAAAAATTTTGTACAGTGCTCGAACCTTTCCTAGCTACCATGTGTTCTTTTAAATTAAATTTTGGATCGCCTGCAGAACTTAACACGCTTGATCCAAAACTTAACCTATTTGTTCTTTTAGGTTTTGACTTGGATCTCCTGCGGAACTTAACACGTTCGACCCAAGTCTCCTTAAGTTACTAATTCCATTAAATATTAATTTCCATCAAAGGTTCCCAAGATCGACGTGGCGAGGCACATGGCCTTCTTGGATATGGGAGCAACCACCACCGACTAGACAAAACCTTTAATAGAAAGCTAATATTTAATTTCCTAAAATAACTTTAGGTTAACCAAAGAGAACAATCAAATCACAAGGAAAAGAAAGAAACAAAAGAACACAACTTCGAAAAAACATATTCGAAATACTAGAACGTAAGCCTCTTGTATTTGGTATTATTTCCATAAATAACTAGCATGATGCGGAAATAGAAATTACTAGTTATACCTTGTAGAAAAACCTCTTGATCTTCTACCGTAT
Organism: Zingiber officinale; assembly: GCF_018446385.1. NCBI lineage: Eukaryota > Viridiplantae > Streptophyta > Magnoliopsida > Zingiberales > Zingiberaceae > Zingiber > Zingiber officinale. The sequence goes on from NC_055988.1 coordinate 128,007,643, forward strand.
TCCTCTTCTAACCTCGGACGTTGTGTGGGTAACGATCTACCAAGATGAGAAACCACCAACCACCTTCTTCTCCTCCAAGCAAGGTTCGGCCACAAAGGAAGAACTTTACCAAAGAAGAAAATCAAAATACTAACCAAGCTCCAAGAGATGCTAGCTTTCTCTCCTTCTTCTTCTTCTCCTCCAAGTAGTATCCGGCCACACAAGAACTCCAAGAAAGATGAAGTATTCGGCCACCACAAGAGGAAGAGAGGGAGAGGGTAATGGCCGGCCACAACACCAAGGAAAAAGGGAGAGAAAATAATAGAGGTTGTATCTCATGAAGGCATCCCTACCCCTTCTTTTATATTCCTTGGCCTAGGCAAATTAGGAAATTTAATTACAATAAAACTTCCTTAATTTTCCTTGACATGAATTAATTGAGAAAAATAAAACAAAATTTCCCAATTAACTTGAGATGGCCGGCCACATCATTGGAAACAAAAGAGGACAAGTTTTAATCAACAATTAAAACTTCCTAATTTGTTTCCGGAAATTTTAAAAAATAAAATTTCTCTTTAAAATCTCTTCATGGTTAATAAAAGGAAATATCTATAATTTTAATTTTATTAACATGTGAATAATTTTAAAGAGAAAATAAAACATCTCTCCAATCTACAAATAAGGAAAGAGATCTAATCTCTTTCTTTAATCTTTTGTAAATCTTTTACAAGAGAGATATTTTAATTTTAATTCTCTTTTAAATTAAATCTTCCACATAATAATAAACATTAAAATTAAATTTTCTTTTTAATTAATTATGGCCGGCCCTACTAGCTTGGGTTCAAGCTAGGGCCGGCCACCTTAAACCCAAGCTTAGGCCTAGCTTGGTTCCCAAGCTAGCTTGGCCGCCCCCTTTAGGTGGGTATAGAAGGTGGGTATATGTGGGTATAGTACTCTATAAATAAGAGGCTACGATAGGGACCGAGAGGAGGAATTGGTTTTGGTCTCCGATAAAATTAAGCATCCCATGTTCGCCCCGAACACACAACTTAATTTTATCAAAGATAATTCATTCCACTAGATAACTATCATTGAACTACCGCACCAATCCCAAATTACATATTAGTGCTCCTTGTGATTGTGAGTGTGTTAGTCTCCTGTGTTTAAGATATCGAATGTCCACTAATTAAGTGAGTTACTGACAATTCATTTAATTAATATCTAAGTCCAAGAGTAGTACCACTCAACCTTATCGTCATGTCGACTAAGTCCACCGCAGGGTTTAACATGACAATCTTTATGAGCTCCTCTTGAGGACATTATCAACCTAGTATCTCTAGGACACGCTTTCCTTCTATAATCAACAACACACACTATAAGTGATACCATTTCCCAACTTATCGGGTTTATTGATTCAACGAACTAAATCTCACCCATTGATAAATTAAAGAAATGAATATCAAATATATGTGCTTGTTATTATATTAGGATTAAGAGCACACACTTCCATAATAACTAAGGTCTTTGTTCCTTTATAAAGTCAGTATAAAAGAAACGACCTCAAATGGTCCTACTCAATACACTCTGAGTGTACTAGTGTAATTATATAGTCAAGATAAACTAATACCTAATTACACTACGACCTTCTAATGGTTTGTTCCTTTTCCATTTTGGTCGTGAGCTACTGTTTATAATTTATAAGGTACTGATAACATCATCTTTTGTATGTGACACCACATACTATGTTATCTACAATATAAATTAAATGAACAACTACAAACAAATGTAGACAATTAGACCAAATGTGATTCTTTATTCATAATAAATGTTTACAAAGCTTAGGCTTTCAGTATACATTCCAACAAGGTGACCCATATGTAGGCTTGAGGCAAAAAACTAAACATGATAATAACATAGTTATAGTCTAAGACCACAAGCTAATAGAATTAAGAAAACTAGGAAAATCCATTCCAAATACTTACAGCAGCAGCTTGGCAATTATGCTAATCTGCTCGATCAATAATATTTTTTTTCCTTTCATAAAAGCCTAGCATTGTAACCAAGACTCAGCTAAGGAACCTTTCAATTGAAGAAGCCCGTAAGAAAGAGGAATGGGATCTGGTTGTCCCAATAAAGAAGGTAACCATTGAGCTTGTTTAAAAAGAACTTGAGGGGGAACAGAGGTGGAAGGTCTCGCAGAGGGGGTAGACAGAGGCTCAAGAATAGGAGGTGAGGTCCTAACACTAGAAGCAGTAGGAAGATTATGTTGGTTGCTACTCGGAAAACCTAGAGGTTCCACTGTACAAAAATTTTGTACAAAGGTCTGAACCTTTTCCTAGCTACCATGTGTTCTTTTAAATTAAATTTTGGATCGCCTGCGGAACTTAACACTTTTGATCCAAAACTTAATCTATATGTTCTTTTAGGTTTAGACTTGGATCTCCTGCGGAACTTAACACGTTCGACCCAAATCACCTTAAGTCATTAATTCCATTAAATATTAATTTCCATAATTGGTTCCCAGTACTGACGTGGTGAGGCACATGACCTTCTTGGATATGGGAGCAACCACCACCGACTAGACAAAACCTTTTATGGAAAGCTAATATTTAATTTCCTAAAATAACTTTAGGTTAACAAAAAAAAAAACAATCAAATCACAAGGAAAAGAAAAACAAAAGAACACTATATCGAAAACAAATTCGAAACACTAGAATCGTATGCCTCTTGTATTTAGTATTATTTCCATAAATAACTAGCATGATGCGGAAAGAAAAATTACTAGTTATACCTTGTAGAAAAACCTCTTGATCTTCTATCGTATTCCTCTTCTAACCTCGGACGTTGTGTGGGCAACGATCTACCGAGATGAGAAACCACCAACCATCTTCTTCTCCTCCAAGCAAGGTTCGGCCACAAAGGAAAAACTTCACCAAGGAAGAAAACCAAAACACTAACCAAGCTCCAAGAGATGCTAGCTTTCTCTCCTTCTTCTTCTTCTTCTCCGAGTAGTATCCGGCCACCACAAGAGCTCCAAGGGAATAGAGATGTTCGGCCACCACAAGAGGAAGAGAGGGAAAGGATGATGATGATGGCCGACCACACCAAGGAATAAAGAGGAAGAGAAAATAATAGAGGTTGTATCTCATGAAGACACCTCTACCCCTTCTTTTATATTCCTTGGCCTAGGCAAATTAGGAAATTTATTTACAATAAAATTTCCTTAATTTCCTTGACATGATTTATTTGAGAAAAATAAAATAAAATTTCCCAAATAAACTCTAATGGCCGGCCACATCAATGAAGGAAAAAATTAGACAAGTTTTAATCAACAATTAAAACTTCCTAATTTGTTTCCGGAAATTTTAAAAATAAAATTTCTCTTTAAAAATTTCTTCATGATTGATAAAAGGAAATTTATATAATTTTAATTTTATCAACATGTGGATAATTTTTAAAGAGAAAATAAAATAACTCACCAATCTACAAATAAGGAAAGAGATCTAATCTCTTTCTTTAATCTTTTGTAGATCTTTTACAAGAGAGATATTTTAATTTTAATTCTCTTTAATAAATTATTTCTTCCACATAACAAAAACTAAAATTAAAATCCCTTTTTAATTTAATTTGGTCGGCCCTACTAGCTTGGGTTCAAGCTAGGGCCGACCACCCAATCTTATACCTAGGCCGGCCCTAGCTTGTTCCCAAGCTAGCTTGGCCGACCCCTATTGGGTGGGTATAGAAGGTGGGTATAGAACTCTATAAATAAGAGGCTATGATAGGGACCGAGAGGAGGAATTGGTTTTGGTCTCCCGATAAAATTAAGCATCCCGTGTTCGCCCCGAACACACAACTTATTTTTATCAATGATAATTCATTCCACTAGAGAACTATCATTGAACTACCGCACTAATCCCAAATTACATTTTTGGGCTCCTTCTTATTATGAGTGTGTTAGTCTCCCTGTGTTTAAGATATCGAATGTCCACTAATTAAGTGAGTTACTGACAACTCATTTAATTAATATCTTAGTCCAAGAGTAGTACCACTCAACCTTATCGTCATGTCGGACTAAGTCCACCTGCAGGGTTTAACATGACAATCCTTATGAGCTCCTCTTGAGGACATTATCAACCTAGTATCTCTAGGACACAGTTTGCTTCTATAATCAACAACACACACTATAAGTGATATAATTTCCCAATTTATCGGGCTTATTGATTTATCGAACTAAATCTCACCCATTGATAAATTAAAGAAATAAATATCAAATATATGTGCTTGTTATTATATTAGGATTAAGAGCACACACTTCCATAATAACCGAGGTCTTTGTTTCTTTATAAAGTCAGTATAAAAGAAACGACCTCAAATGGTCCTACTCAATACACTCTGTGTGTACTAGTGTAATTATATAGTCAAGATAAACTGATACCTAATTACACTACGACCTTCTAATGATTTGTTCCTTTCCATTTTGATCGTGAGCTACTGTTTATAATTTATAAGGTACTGATAACATTATCTTCTGCATGTGACACCACATACTATGTTATCTACAATATAAATTAATTGAACAACTACAACTAAATGTAGACAATTTAACCAAATGTGATTCTTTATTCATAATGAATGTTTACAAAGCTTAGGCTTTCAGTATACACTCCAACAATCTCCCACTTATACTAATGACTAAGCTGTCATATCTTCTACCATACATCTGATTCCCATTCCCTCCACATGCCGATCAAAAGCTTTCGCCGGAAGGGCCTTAGTGAAAGGATCTGCCAGGTTATCTGCTGATGCAATCTTGGCGATGACAACTTCTCCTCGCTTCACGATATCTCGTATCAGGTGGTACTTGCGCTCTATATGTTTACTTGCCTTATGAGCTCGTGGTTCCTTCGAGTTTGCAACTGCACCGCTATTATCACAATAAATTGTGATGATTTTGGGCAAACCAGGAATCACATCTAAGTCCATTAGAAAGTTCCTGAGCCATACTGCTTCTTTAGCTGCCTCAGAGGCTGCTACATACTCAGCTTCCATGGTTGAGTCCGAAACGCATTTCTGCTTAACACTCCTCCATGAAATGGCTCCACCTCCTAAAGTAAACACATAGCCTGATGTAGACTTACTGTTATCCCTATCTGATTGGAAATCTGAATCCGTGTAACCCATAGGGAGCAAATCGTCTGCTTGGTAAACTAGCATATAATCTCTAGTCCTTCTCAGGTACTTTAATATATGCTTTACCGCAGTCCAATGTCCTTGTCCAGGGTTACTCTGATATCTGCTGACCATGCCCACGGCAAAACAGATATCAGGTCTCGTACATAGCATTGCATACATTAGGCTTCCTATAGCCGAAGCATAAGGAACTGCTTTCATGTCCTCTATCTCTTTCGGCGTCTTTGGAGACATCTCTTTAGATAGAGCTACTCCATGTCTAAAAGGTAAGAAACCTTTCTTGGAATCCTGCATGCTAAAACGAGCAAGGATTGTATCTATATATGAAGCTTGGGACATACACAACATTCTTTTCTTGCGATCCCTTATCACTTTGATCCCAAGAATGTGTGCACACTCTCCTAAGTCCTTCATATCAAATTGTTTGGACAACCATACCCTTACGTCTGATAATACCTTGACATTGTTGCCAATTAACAAAATATCATCTACGTATAGTACAAGAAATACCACCACGTTTCCGTTACACTTCTTATATACACAAGACTCATCCGGACTTTGAATAAATCCATATGACTGGATTACTTCATTAAACCGGATGTTCCAAGATCTTGAAGCTTGCTTCAGTCCATAAATGGACCGATTGAGCTTACACACTAGATGCTCTTTGCCTTTTTCAATGAACCCTTCTGGTTGCTTCATATGGATGTTTTCTTCAAGACTTCCATTAAGGAAAGCTGTCTTGACATCCATTTGCGAAATCTCATAATCCATATGAGCAGCAATGGATAAGAGTATCCGGATAGACTTAAGCATGACTACCGGTGAAAAGGTTTCCTCATAATCGATTCCCTCTTTCTGAGTATACCCTTTCGCAACAAGCCTAGCTTTGAAAGTTTCTACCTTCCCGTCTGTCCCTCTTTTTCTTTTGTAGATCCACTTACATCCAACGACTTTTACACCATCAGGTGGTTCTACAAGCTCCCAGACCTTATTAGAGTACATAGACTCTATTTCAGAATTCATCGCCTTTTGCCAAGATGTTGCATCTATATCTTGGAGTGCTTCGTCATATGATCAGGGATCAGGTTCATGTTTACCCGGGATCAAATCCGAAGACTCTCCCAAAAACATGAATCTCTCAGGCTGCCTCACAACCCTCCCACTACGACGAGGCACTGTCTGTGGTTGTGTATCATGTGTGACACGTGTTGCAGTCTCTTGTGGTACTTCATCTTGTACTGTTGGTACTAAAGTAGACGTGTCCTCTCTTAGTTCTTCTAAAACAACTTTACTACTGGGTTTGTGATCCATTATATAGTCTTCTTCTAAAAACTAGGCATTGGTGCTAACAATGACCTTCTGGTCTTTAGGACTATAAAATAAACCACCTTTCGTTCCTTTGGGATATCCTACAAACATGCGAACTTCTGTACGGGATTCTAACTTATCAGCATATGGTTTCAGCACATGTGCTGGACTACCCCAAATCCGAATATATCTTAGACTGGGTTTTCGCCCATTCCACAATTCTATGAGAGTAGAAGAAACTGATTTAGAAGGTACTAAGTTCAAAACGTATACTGCTGTTTCCAGAGCATATCCCCAAAACGAATTTGGTAATTCTGAATAACTCATCATCGATCTAACCATCTCCATAAGAGTCATATTCCTTCGTTCTGCTACACCATTCTGTTGGGGTGTTCCAGGTGCAGATAGATTGAATCTCGACCTTCGATAAGTAATTCCTAAACTCTCCTAAGAGGTATTCGCCACCACGATCGATCGTAGTGTCTTGATACTTTTACCTAATCGTTTCTCCACATCCGCCTTGTATTCTTTGAACTTATCAAAGCACTTGGACTTCGGCGCATTAGGTAAATGTATCCATATCTTGAATAATCGTCATGAAGGAGACAAAATATTCAAAACCTCCTCTTGCTTGGACGGACATAGGACCACACAAATCGAGTGAACCAATTCTAACACTTCTTTGGTTCTATACCCTTGGCCTTGAACGACCTCTTGGTCATTTTTCCTTCTAAGCGAGATTCACAAGTTGGAAAATTTTTCAACTCTAATGAACTCAAAGTCCATCGACTATAAGCCTCTGAATCCTACTTAGTTAATATGACCAAGCCTTAGATGCCAAAGATATGCTTGGTTCATTTAAGGTTTTTTCTCTTATTAGAATTAGAAGATGAGTTATAAATTTCCATGTTTTGCTTTGTGGAAGAAATTGGATTTAAAATATACAAATTGCCAACTAATGCACCAGAACAGATAATCACTTTATTTCTTTTAATAACTACATCGTTACTAAAAGAAACTGAATATCCATCTAAAAACAGTTTAGAAACTGAAATTAAATTCTTTCTAAAACTGGGTACATAAAGACAATTTCTTAAAACCAAATTCCTATTTCTACTAAAAGATAAGTAGACGTCTCCCACTGCAACAGCTGCCACCTTAGTAGCATTGCCCATGTAGATGGTAATTTCTCCTTCAGATAGTCGTCGGGTTTCCTGGAACCCCTGCAAGGAATTGCAGACATGATCAGTGGCTCCCGTATCTACACACCAGGTGCTGGTAGATAACACCGCTAAACATGTTTCAACAACTAGAGCATGAGATATACCTTTGTTTTGGTTCCTACGAGGACAGTCCGCCTTCCAATGTCTTGCCTGCTTCCAGCTTTAAATCCCGTACTCTGAGATTTATTCACTTTCTTTGCTGAGCCAGCTTGTTTCTTCTTCTTCTTTCCTCTCGGTTTAGAAGTAGAACCATTTTCAGCATAGTGAATTTGAGAATTGTGACGAAATAATCCTTCTGCTGCTTGAAGTTTTGTCAGTAGTTCCCCTAATGAATAAATCCTCTTATTCATATTATAGTTCAGGCGGAACTGCTCAAAACTTCTAGGTAGCGTTTGGAGGATCATATCGATCTGGGTTTCCCCATCAATTTCTCCTCCAAGGAATTGTATCTCGTTCAGATAAGCCATCATCTTTAGGATATGATCCCTTACAGGAGTACCCTCTTGCATGGTAGCTGTCATTATCTTTCTCATAGCTTCTTGTCTAGAAGCCCTATCTTGATGACCAAAGAGTTCCTTGAGATTGTTCATAATATCATAAGTTGTTGGTAAATCCTGATGCTGATGTTGCAATACATTTGACATTGAAGCCAAAATGTAACACCGCGCCATCTCATCTGCTTTTACCCATTTCCTATGATATTCAATCTCCTCTTGGGTAGATTCACCAGTAGGTGCATCAGGGCACTGCTCAGTCAGTACAAATTTATAGCTTTCAGCAGTAAGAACAATGTCCAGGTTCCTTTTCCAATCTATGTAATTAGGTCCAGTAAGTCTATTCTGTTGAAGTATGATGGACAGTGGGTTGAAAGTCATCCTAAGAATCACAAATAACTTTTGGTCAGAACTCTAAATTTAGAATAATATTGATTCCTCAAACAATACTATTTTAAATTAACCAACACCTTAAAACACCGTGAATTTTGTATGCCACGTTAGTGTGGACGTATACAAATTCAACATTTGTAAAAGGAGGGTTTTATCCCATTAATTTTATTATCTTGTCAACCTAACTTTTTGACAAATAAAATTAATAGTTGGTATCTTTTGGTCACACAAATAATAGCAGTGACTCCGATGGGGAGGATACTATTAGATGTGTCTAAGTGTATACCATTACTTGACACTAAGTTCATTAATAAGATTATGCCCCTTCCGTTGGGGAAGATCACACGCTCTTAATTAACTTCCTATAGTCATCCAAAAATGGAAGTCTGTTCTAGTGATCCACAAACAAGCTCATCCGTTATGGAGGAAGACACTCAGAGCCAACGCACAAGCTTGTTTGCATCACTTACAAACCAGTAATGGAGACCATGGGATTTATTTAAAAATCCCTCTCCCACTTAGTTATTTATAAATGAGGAATTTTAACTATGCTAGCCTACTAAAACTTGTAAACTAACATGCACACACAGCATTATATAAAAGCAATAAATAGAAAATTTAATTTTCAACTATTATGGCTTTTATCTCTAATTGTCCTCCGTGTGTTGTCATCCCAAGCTGCTGCCATATTTGGCCACCGCCTCCGGGTCTAGCTATCGCATCCATCTTGCTCCTAGTTCCGCTGCGCCTCTGGTCCTTAGAAGGTTCCACGCTTTGCAAGATTCGATCCGCGACATAAATAGAATTTTACATTTTTGATCCTATATTCCATAGAAGGAATGTACATGTATCTAGATCAAAAAATAAAATCCTAATAAAACTAAATACAGCTCCTGCTGTATTTTAATACAATCATGCACACACAAATAAATGCCCTTGACATGTCCAAGGGTCCAATCACACACATAATAACTAAAAGCCATAATAGTTGGATCCTGCATCCACAAAGTAGCACATCCTACTATTATCCTGCCTAAATTATGTATGACATGTGCATAATTAAACTAAATACCAAATACACAGAGGCAAAACCCTAGCTCTGATACCAATTGTTGGTTGCTACTCGGAAAACCTAGAGGTTCCACTGTACAAAAATTTTGTACAAAGGTCTGAACCTTTTCCTAGCTACCATGTGTTCTTTTAAATTAAATTTTGGATCGCCTGCGGAATTTAACACTTTTGATCCAAAACTTAATCTATATATTCTTTTAGGTTTAGACTTGGATCTCCTGCGGAACTTAGCATGTTCGACCCAAATCACCTTAAGTTATTAATTCCATTAAATATTAATTTCCATAATTGGTTCCCAGTACTGACGTGGCGAGGCACATGACCTTCTTGGATATGGGAGTAACCACCACCGACTAGACAAAACCTTTTATGGAAAACTAATATTTAATTTCCTAAAATAACTTTAGGTTAACAAAAAAAAACAATCAAATCACAAGGAAAAGAAAAACAAAAGAACACTATATCGAAAACAAATTCGAAACACTAGAATCGTATGCCTTTTGTATTTAGTATTATTTCCATAAATAACTAGCATGATGCGGAAAGAAAAATTACTAGTTATACCTTGTAGAAAAACCTCTTGATCTTCTATCGTATTCCTCTTCTAACCTCGGACGTTGTGTGGGCAACGATCTACCGAGATGAGAAACCACCAACCATCTTCTTCTCCTCCAAGCAAGGTTCGGCCACAAAGGAAAAACTTCACCAAGGAAGAAAACCAAAACACTAACCAAGCTCCAAGAGATGCTAGCTTTCTCTCCTCCTTCTTCTTCTTCTCCGAGTAGTATCCGGCCACCACAAGAGCTCCAAGGGAATAGAGATGTTCGGCCACCACAAGAGGAAGAGAGGGAAAGGATGATGATGATAGCCGGCCACACCAAGGAACAAAGAGGAAGAGAAAATAATAGAGGTTGTATCTCATGAAGACACCTCTACCACTTCTTTTATATTCCTTGGCCTAGGCAAATTAGGAAATTTATTTACAATAAAATTTCCTTAATTTCCTTGACATGATTTATTTGAGAAAAATAAAATAAAATTTCCCAAATAAACTCTAATGGCCGGCCACATCAATGAAGGAAAAAATTAGACAAGTTTTAATCAACAATTAAAACTTCCTAATTTGTTTCCGGAAATTTTAAAAATAAAATTTCTCTTTAAAAATCTCTTCATGGTTGATAAAAGGAAATTTTTATAATTTTAATTTTATCAACATGTGGATAATTTTTAAAGAAAAAATAAAATAACTCACCAATCTACAAATAAGGAAAGAGATCTAATATCTTTCTTTAATCTTTTGTAGATCTTTTACAAGAGAGATATTTTAATTTTAATTCTATTTAATAAATTATTTCTTCCACATAACAAAAACTAAAATTAAAATCCCTTTTTAATTTAATTTGGCCGACCCTACTAGCTTGGGTTCAAGCTAGGGCCGGCCACCCAATCTTATACCTAGGCCGGCCCTAGCTTGTTCCCAAGCTAGCTTGGTCGGCCCCTATTGGGTGGGTATAGAAGGTGGGTATAGGTGGGTATAGAACTCTATAAATAAGAGGCTACGATAGGGACCGAGAGGAGGAATTGGTTTTGGTCTCCCGATAAAATTAAGCATCCCGTGTTCGCCCCGAACACACAACTTATTTTTATCAATGATAATTCATTCCACTAGAGAACTATCATTGAACTACCGCACTAATCCCAAATTACATTTTTGGGCTCCTTCTTATTATGAGTGTGTTAGTCTCCCTGTGTTTAAAATATCGAATGCCCACTAATTAAGTGAGTTACTGACAACTCATTTAATTAATATCTTAGTCCAAGAGTAGTACCACTCAACCTTATCGTCATGTCGGACTAAGTCCACCTGCAGGGTTTAACATGACAATCCTTATGAGCTCCTCTTGAGGACATTATCAACCTAGTATCTCTAGGACGCAGTTTCCTTCTATAATCAACAACACACACTATAAGTGATATCATTTCCCAATTTATTGGGCTTATTGATTTATCGAACTAAATCTCACCCATTGATAAATTAAAGAAATAAATATCAAATATATGTGCTTGTTATTATATTAGGATTAAGAGCACACACTTCCATAATAACCGAGGTCTATGTTTCTTTATAAAGTCAGTATAAAAGAAACGACCTCAAATGGTCCTACTCAATACACTCTGTGTGTACTAGTGTAATTATACAGTCAAGATAAACTGATACCTAATTACACTATGACCTTCTAATGGTTTGTTCCTTTCCATTTTGATCGTGAGCTACTGTTTATAATTTATAAGGTACTGATAACATTATCTTCTGCATGTGACACCACATACTATGTTATCTACAATATAAATTAATTGAACAACTACAACTAAATGTAGACAATTTAACCAAATGTGATTCTTTATTCATAATGAATGTTTACAAAGCTTAGGCTTTCAGTATACACTCCAACAGATTATGTACAGGAGCATGAATTGTAGACGGTACAATATGAGGTAGGGAGCCAGGGTTTGACTCATTGGAAATACCTTGAGAGGTAGAGCTAGAGGATCTCCTACAGGGGGTTCTCTTGGCTCTCGCTCTAGGTGGGGAAGAAGAAGAAATTGGAAAGGGTAGGGAAGAGATAGGCACGCTCGAATCCATCTCAGAGGTAAAGATAACTGGACATAACTGCAAAAGAGATGAATATCTTTCCTAGGCTTGATGCAGTTCTTCCCCAACAAGTTGCTTAAAATTCAGGATTCGACTTTTCAAGTAAATAGTCTTCCGTGGAGGAAAATATTTGTCCAGGAACCTCTGCTCTAACTCATCCCAGGTTTTGATACTTTGAGATTGTAGAGAATTAAACCATCTCTTTGCGACATCTTTTAGACTAAAGGGAAAAACCAATAGTTGTATAACATCAGATGGAACTTCCTCATATTTCTGAGTATAACAATATCTATAAATTTCATTAGATGTGAATAAGGGCTCTCAATTTCCAGACCCCCAAACTGAGCTTGCTGAATTATTGAGATAAAGGATGGTTTAATCATAAAATTTCTTGCTTGAATCTCAGGATAAACAATTGTCCCTAATTCCTTTGCAGACTTTGGAGCTTCATAATCTCCTAATGATCTAAATACCATGTTTAACTTGCAAAAGAAGAAAATTAGGAGATACAAATGCAATTACAAAGATCAAAAAGAATTATTAAGAAGTAATAAGGTATACAAAATGAAAATAGAATTTTAAAGATTAGTTACAATTATGCTAATGGAAAGAAAAGTTATGTTTAGTCTAACTCAATTGATAATCTCTAATATTATAGCGCAGACCCTAGCAAAGACGCCAAAAACTTGTTGACGTTCCGCAAGTGTACGGAAATATCGTAAGTAATAATAAAAGATATTGTATCCATAGGGGCTGGAATAACCACTAAAGATTTCTCAACACGAATTAGCTAAACAACTAATCAATTGGTTTTCAGAAACTAAGTGCAACTAATGAAAAGCAAACATAAAAATAAAAGAAATAGAAATAGGAATAAGGGCTATGATAAATGGATGTCCTAGGAGTTTTGGTTTCTTTGTAAGGTTAATCAAATCTTATTCCTCAATTGTCCATCATTTGTAGAAGGTTGCTGGTTCTCTCTTGCAATAGACAACCGACCTAGGACTGAAATCTATACATAAATTGATCAATTAAGAATGAATCTATGTTGCCCTTACACAGGCTTGCCTGTCACGTGCGTCCCTCGGATAATCAACATAAGAATTCATCACTCCTCAACCACATCAAAATATAAAATATGAATGCATACAATCTATCCTACCCCCTTGAATAACCCTATTTCACCCTCAAGATCATCCCTCAAACATCCTTACATGGGCTTGTCTGTCACGAACGCCCCTCGGAAAATCGAATGAGAGATTATCTCTACAAGATCCACAAGGTATTCAAACATTTAATCAAGAATGGGAATTAGGTCCAAATCACAACAATCCACACAAAATTGAATAGATACAAATAGGACAAAATCATAGAAATAGGAAATTGACAAATCCACAAGAGTTTTACATCAATTCATCTTACAAATACTCCCTCCATCATAGAACATGGAGATCTAATCCATAGAACGAGGAAGGAAAACCAAAAAGAAGAAGATTACAGGCATTCTTGATCCTCAAATCCAAGAAATAAGAGAAAGAAAGCTTATCTATGATAAAGAACGGTCTTTGAATCCAATCCTCGATTCTAGAGTCGATATGTTGAAGAATTTACCCTTGAATCGTCAGAAAAATCCTCCAAGATGGAGATGAATCGCCCAAATCTTGCTCTCCCCCAAAAGGGAGAAGATCCCCTTTCAAATCATGAATAAGGCTACAAAGGGAGTCGTTGATTTGTTAAGGGAAGAGTGCGATAGGATGTTACTGAGAAAGCGTGCGAACACTACGTCAGAAAGAAGAAATAAGTGACACGTTTCAAGAATCCATAAATGGGCTTTTATGATAGACATAATAGATTAAATCATGCTCGGATTATCGTCGCAGTATCGTGCGCCTCCAACATTCTCTTTCCGTTGAAGAACCAATCAATACCGAGAAAGGTATTTGATTTCCTAGGTGCAATAAAGAAAAGAATGAGGAGAAAATATAAAATGATAATAATAAACTATAGCGGGGTCTAATTCAAAGTATTCTGACCAGACACAATCCCGATCGGTTTTGTAGACAAAAAACCTAATTAAAGTTTAGACTCACTCAAGTTTGTACATAAGTTCTTTTGTTTAATTACTCCTAGAGTAGTTGATCACCTGATTTCATACACCCTCCTCAAACATAAAATTCTGATATCACTATCAATAATTTTACAATCATAACCCTCGAGTTTCTATAAACAAATACAATGAGTTTGATGGAACAACGACCTAAACAAAGTGTGAAGCAACAAGCCGACTCATTATCACGTTCTGTGGGATGAAAACAAGTTGAAAAATTCATCATCCAACATAACCTAATTTTTATAGAAACCACTCAATTGCTCTTCCCATCCTAAGTGGGGGCGGGTAGTAGAGTGACAACCTGGACAAAAGGAAGAGGCTTGTCCTGTCCCCTGGCGCTTGTATGGTTCCCCCTCACAAACATGTGACTGAAAGGTCATCTCTGACCTAATATGAGCCAACTCAGCTTGTAGAAGATCCACGTTAGCATTCTGTTGATCCAAGACTTGTTGTTGTTGAGATATTAGTAGACCATCTACATGAACTTTTCTGGTTAGAATGATTATCTTTGAGGTATGCTGGGCTCTTAGATTAGACAACTCTTCAGTTTTTTACTTCAATTCTGAATAGGCTTTATTTCTCAAAGTCACTTCTGACTGGACCTGTGATTGAGCCGCCAATAGACGTACCTCTAGTTCTTTTTGGTGTGAACAATGTGGATCTAGAGGTCGCGTGGCCTCACTTAGAAATTTTTTCTTCTCATGTAGCAATTGATTCCGGGGGGGGGGGGGGGGGATCTGAAGCCATGACTTCCAATAAAATCTTTAGAAAGGAAATAGAACAAGAAAGAGCAAAGCTTGATTTTATAGAAGGTAGGATCACACACTTATTTAAATTGCTGGAGGTATCACGGGATCATTGTAGCAGGGGTCACGGGATCATGATACCAGGAATCATGGGATCATTGTAGCAGGGGTCACGAGATCACTATCATAAATAGGAAGGGTTTAGGAAAGATTGGTATTTAACAAAAAGATAAAAAAAAGACTCAGGTCTAGTCAGTCGGACACACCTCCTTTGACTAGACTTGAAGGGGAGGCTAGTGATATGGGTTATAAGGAGTGGATCCCATGTAATAATGTGAAAAGGGATATAAGAGTAAGAGGGGAGAAGAAGGGAGGCCCGGATAAGATGAATGTGATCAGTAAGCCAATCCCGGTCGGAAATATATAACAGGCCGAGATAAAACTGACGGATCACACAATGTAAATAGGTATATTTCGTAGACAAAGCTCAGGTGAGCATATAGTGCCGGACGAATCCAAATGGGTGAAGTATTAGCAAGCATACCTACGCTCAGCAGGGGAGCTTCGATCGAGCATGAAATATCGACCGA
Source organism: Zingiber officinale (assembly GCF_018446385.1). NCBI lineage: Eukaryota > Viridiplantae > Streptophyta > Magnoliopsida > Zingiberales > Zingiberaceae > Zingiber > Zingiber officinale. The sequence goes on from NC_055988.1 coordinate 128,023,403, forward strand.
GAATATAAGTATGGTTGGGAGTGTAAGCCCAACTGAACTTAAACAGACAAAGAATTAACATGTTCAGATATGCTCGACAGTAGATGTTCGACCGAGCATAAAGTACCGGCCAAGTTAAAATAACAGAGGGGCAATGAACCTAGAAACGCTTAGCAAGCAAAGCCCCACTGAGCTTAAAGGCGTACAACCTTAAGCATTCTCTATAGTCGGTCAAGCGAAGATCGATTGCATATCATAAGGCTCAACATGACTCAATAAGCAAAGCCCGAGCGGACATCAACACAAGCTATATTGTGTCCGGTAATAGAATCCTGGTCGAGCATGCATATAACTCGTCCAGTAATATAATATCGGGTGATCTAGCAGACATACAAACCGAAGTTGTCAAGAGAGGCTCGGCTTGGGAGTATCCGGTCGAACATAGGTATAACACGCTCGGTAATGGAAGCCTGGTCGAGCATACACATAACTCATTCAGTAATATAATCTCGGGTGATTGAATAGACATACGAACCGAGGTTGTCAGGAGGGATTCGGCTTGGAAGTATCCAGTTGGACATAGGTATAACATGCTCGGTAATAGAAATCTGGTCGAGCATACACATAACTCGTTCGGTAATATAATCTCGGGCAATTGAGCAGACATACGAACCGAGGTTGTCAGGAGGGATTCGGCTTGGAAGTATCCAACCAGACAGAGGCACAATACGCTCGGTGATATAATCCCAGACAGGTATATCAATACACACCTTTATAAGGCTATTAGTATGAGATCGACTTGGCAAAATCTAGCCGGGCATAAGGATACTCACACTTATTAAATTTCATAAATATAGCCAGTAAGGAGTATTATAACTAAGTATATGTGATGTATGGGAATAATATATGATCATATGATAATTCGGTTAGTCTAGCGAGAAACAACTTCTAGAAACTTCTATAAGGGCGCTAGACGACAAAGAAGGTACATCCGGGGTACAAAAAAGATTCCTTAAACTATTATTACAGGTACTTACGTCATCTCATAATAAACTCTAACAAGTCGGGGTCCACCTCATGATTGCAGAGGTTATATCAGGTGGTATAAAAAGGGGAATCCGTTCCGCTAGCAAGGTACGCGCAACACCACTACTGAAACCCTAGTTCCACTTCAGTTTTACTGTACTTCTTCTTCTTCCCACCGGGAGCAGAGGAGATTGACTTGAATATCGGAGGGTTTAGCCAGGGATTTCCACCCCGGTCTTAGGTCACTAACGGTTTGTTGGTTGGTTCCATAGTGCGTAGGAGGCGACAACATCCACTGGAACATTGAGCTGTGGTTTTCTTCATCACGGTGCTTCAATTCGCCGGAGTCTTCCCTAGATTTGCTTTGGGTTTCTCAGATCTAGCTTCAACCTGCTATTCTCATCGCTGAAAGGTACTTTTGACTGGATTTCCTCGGGATCTACTTTGATTTTCTCAGATCCATTATTATTCGCTTCCCCCGAGGTTGTCACCTATCTCTCCTCCAGAGTCATTGCCTATCGTCCCTAGCTCTTCATCTCATTACGATTTCAGACAGGATCAATGTAGATGATTCACACTCCAGGATCGCTCCAACCTTTTGCCTCCTACATCTTCGAGGTAATAAGAGCCTGAGGTGAGCTTTTGTACCACTTTATAAGGCCCTTTCCACTATGACTCTAACTTGTTAACATATCCAACCGATTTAATCCGCTTCTAGACCAGATCGCCAACCTGAAAGAACTTTGATATACCTCTTGTAAAATGTATTGCACGTTGTCCGGGCCAATACATTTGAGTAGAGGATATGAGAAAGCTAGTTTATAGAGATGGTCCCTGATCATAGTGAATCAACCAACTCTTTTCTTGACCATGCACGCTTGTTCTCCATCAACTGGTAAGATGCCTTGTTATAGAAATAACATAATGGGTGTTCTCCAAACACTCTACAATTCTAGGTCAGCCTGCCACTTGATACAAGCCACCAATAGTGTCTATTCTACAGGCATATCTAAGATCCATGGGACTATAATGGAAGCTAATTTATCCAAGTTGTCTGTTGTCTGATTTTCTGCTCGAGGAACCTTCTGTATTATTACCTCCTGAAACTTGGCTCTAAGTCTTTCGAAGGCTTCTACATAGAGCTTGAGACACTCATTGTTAATTTTGAAGTTGCCTGACAACTACTGCGTGACTAGTTGAGAGTCAGAATAAATTAAAACTCAGGCGGCACCTACGTGTCGGGCGGCCTGCAAGGCGACTATCAATGCTTCATATTCTGCTTAATTGTTAGTAGCCTGATAATTTAGACGAATAAATAATTGTATTCTGCCTTCCTTGGGTGATATCATGAGAATACCTATCCCGCCACCTTGCCGAGTCGAGGATCCATCTATGTATATTTTCGAAGTTTCTTCAGGTTCAGGGTTTTGTATCTCAATGATAAAGTCATCTAAGGCTTGGGCTTTAATGACCGCTCAAGGTTGATATTATATATCATACTCACTAAGCTCAGTAGTCCACTTAATCAACCTTCTGAAGGCTTTAGGGTTGATAAGTACTCGACCCAAGGTGTTGTTAGTCAGTGTTATGATTGGATGCGATAAAAAATAAGGGCATAACCTCCAAGTAACTAAGACCAATCCATACACTGATTTCTCGAGTGTGGTATAATGACACTCGACTCATTTTAATAAATGACTTAAAAAGTACACAAACGGTTGATATTTTCCCTCTCGCCTCATTAATACTGACTCGACTGCATGCTCATTGGCTGACAAACACATCCATAAAGATTCACCAGCCACTAGCTTAGCAAGTATAGGTAGGGTGGATGAATAACTTTTTATCTCCTCAAAAGCTTTGTCGCAGTCAACATCCTATTGGAATTTGGTCGTCCGGTGGAGAATCTTCAAAAAAGGTAGGCTTCGATCAGTCGACCGGGAGATGAAGCGAGATAGGACGGTGATCCAACCAATCAGTTTTTGTGCCTTCTTCATATTATGCGGGGGAGCCATGTCTCGTAGGGCTTGAACTTTGCTCGGGTTGGCCTCTATCCCTCACTCGGTCACAATATATCTCAGGAACTACCCACTCTTTTCTTTAAACAAATAGTTACTAGGGTTAAGACTCAGTTCATATTGCCTTAAGGTCTAGCAAGTCTCTTCCACATCAGCACATAAGTCGGTCGCTCGGAGGGACTTGATAAGGATGTCATTCACATAAACCTCTATATTCTGCCCAATTTGCTTCTAGAATACTTTATTCATAAGACGTTGGTAAGTAGTACCTATATTTTTTAATCTAAACAAATAATATTGTAACAAAAAGTGCTTTCAGTGGTGATAAAGCTAACCTTTACCTGATCATCTTTGGCGAGCAGTACTTAATGGTAGCCTTGATAGGCATCCAGTATGTAAATTAGCCCGCATCCAGAAGTCGAGTCTACTACCTGGTCAATCCTTGGCAAGGGGTAGTAATCCTTGGGGAATACTTTATTGAGGTCCCGAAAGTTGATGCTTATCCTCCATTTATTTTCTGACTTAGATACCAGGACTACATTGGCTAGCTAGCTTGAGAACTGTACTTCTCAGATGTAACTGACCTCCAACAATTTGTCGACTTCTGCTCAGATGATTTTCTTTTGATCTGCACCAAAGTCTCTTTTTCTCTACTTGACTAGTTGGGCTACAGGGAAGACATGGGGTATGTGCTCCATGACTATGGGAGAGACGCTCATGATCTCTCTGGGCTCCTAAGTAAAAACATCATTGTTACATGTTAAACACGCAATGAGCTCTTCTTTAAGCTCTAGAGGTAGGTTGGTTGCTACTTGAGTAGTGACTTCTGGCCGGCTTGGTCAAATTTGAACCTCTTCTTTCTCCTCATAGACCAGGGTGGGTGGTGCCTCCCGAATGATGTTGACTTCCATCTATAGTATCTTCTAGGTGGAGTTGGCCTCAATCTTGATAATTTCTATATAGCACTTGCGTGCCTCCAATTGATCACCCTTGACTTCACCCACCTGGTCGTCCACAAGAAATTTTACTTTTTGGCAAAAGGTAGAGGCGACCGTCCAAAATTCATTTAGACCCGACTAAGCCAAAATGACATTATAGGTTGAGGGTGCATCCACGAATATGAAAGTCGATCGATGCATCCTCATTAGGGGTTCCTCCCCTAAAGATATGACCAACTTTATTTGGCCGAGCGGGGGGACCTTATTGCCCGTGAACCATATAGAGGGGTGGCCATATGTTGGAGTTCGCTCGGGTCTATTTGCAGCTGCTCGAATGCTTATTTAAAGATGATATTGTTAGTACCCTTGGGTAGTTTTGATATGGTCAACTAAGTTCAGTTAGGTCCTGTTGTGTTTGATCCTTATGTCTAAGTGTGCAGGAGCTTATGAACATAAGAAGTCGAGTGGAAGATGCACCTAGCGAGAAGGATGGCACGGGAAGGGAGTCGACGGGCTCGGTGCATCCGAAGGATGAGATGCTGCGGAAGAGTACACGACGGATGAGAAGGACATGCACGGCGGTTTGAGGGACAAGAAGTCGGGGAGGAAGGCTACTTAAGGAGAAGGTCAGAGTTGGGGTTGGGTGAGCTCAACTCTGATTAGCCTGAGAATCACCTACACGAAGAACTATGCGAAGAGATCAGTGTTGAGCTGAGTTGCCCTGTGGAAGGCTGGAAGGCATCTTCGATCAACGGTACGAAGGCACTTTCCGATAGCCATTAGTCATGAATAGTTTTATCCGCAGCGGATAAAACTTATCCAATGGAAAACACCTTGGACCTCATTGGAGGCGTCTTCAAACTGCAGATAGAGTTTTCCAAGGGCTATAAAAAGACCCCTGGACTAGGAAATAATCAACAACTCCTGTATTCATTTTCTAGCTTATTTATGAGTGTTTAAAGAGTGTAAGAAACTTCTCCACTTTCAACAAAGGAGATTTTTTTAGTGCTTTCATTTTCCTTGGATTAACAACCACCTAGGTTGTAACCAAGTAATTTCTTAGCCTCTTTTATTTTTAGATGTTCAATTTCTTTTGTTATAATTGTGCTACTAATCCAAGTTGGAAGATCAGGAAAGGTTAATTTTTGTTATATAGGTAATTCACCCCCCTCTTGTTGGCCCCGCTGCGACAACAAGTGGTATCAGAGCCCAACCACTTCAGAAGGACTAACCACTGACTGAAGTACAAAGATGATGGCTGGATCGAACATTTATCTACCAAAGTTCAAAGGAGACTTCCTGCAATGAAAATGTCAGATGGAGGTATTTTTTAAAATAGATTTTGAAATTATCTTAATTATGAAATATGGGTTTGTAGCCCCCACAAACCAACAAGGAGCTAAGAAAGAGGAGTATTCATGGATAAAGAAATAATAAGTGGACTTCGTAGCTAACGGACGAGCTGAATTCCATCTATCGAGTGTGCTACATCCGTAGGAAGTTAACAGAATCAGCGCCTACAAATCAGTAAAGGATCTTTGGGAGAAGTTCTTGGAGCTATATGAAGGAACGTCTGAAGCAAAGCTCGTGAGACGGGGCCTACTTCTGAACTAAATGAGCAACCTCCGGATGGTAGAAGGTGAATCAGTTGCTCATCTACATGGTGTTAGAGTGTATACTAAAAGCCTAGCTTTTGGTATAAACATTTATCTAGAAATAAGAATCACATTGGTCAAATATCTATATTTATGATTGATATGGGTTAGGTTTTAAGGGTATTCAGATGAGGAAAGAAAAGGAAGAAAGAGTCAAAGGAGGAAGGTCAATATCGGCCGATACATTCTTGTCATATGAAGGTAAGTCAATATCGGTCAATACATGCTTGCCGTATGAAGGTAAGTCAATATTGGTCGGGACATACCTTCAGAACAAAGGTAAACCAATATCGGTCGATACATGCTTGCCGTATGAAGGTAAGTTAATAACGACCGATGCACACTCCAGAGCAAAGATAAACCAATATCGGCTGATACATTCCTGCCGAACGAAGGTAGGCAAATACCGGTCGATACATGTCTGCCGAACGAAGGTAGGCCAATATCGGTCGATACATGCTTGTCGTATGAAGGTAAGTTAATAACGACCGATGCACACTCCAGAGCAAAGATAAACCAATATCGGCCGATACATTCCTGCCGAACGAAGGTAGGCCAATATCGGTCGATACATGTCTGCCGAACGAAGGTAGGCCAATATCGGTCGATACATGCTTGCCATATAACGACCGATGCACACTCCAAAGCAAAGATAAATCAATATCGGCCGATACATTCCTGCCGAACGAAGGTAGGACAATATCGGTCGATACATGCTTGCCGTATGAAGGTAAGTCAATATTGGTCGGGACATACCTTCAGAACAAAGGTAAACCAATAACGGCCGATACATGCCTGCCGAACGAAGATAGACCAATATCGGCCAAAAAGGTTAATGAATACTTCAGAAACATGTTGGATAAAATATTATTTTGACACAGTAAAGATATAAATAGAAGTCACGTGAAGAAGAATCATACATGAATATATCGAATATAATAATTCAGGATAGAGAATATATATTTTTTGGCGGGAAATATGCTTTCAGCTTGTCTTGCAGGCGCTAAACGACAAAGAAGGTACATCTGGGGTACAAAAAAGATTCCTTAAAAATCATCTTTCTGAAGTACGCAGCTGATGTCATAACGAACTCTAACAAACCGGGGTCCACTTCATGACTACGGAGGTTATATGAAGTGGTATAAAAGGGGGAATCCTCTCCGTTGGCTAGGTAAGTTCACATCCCTAATTTTCTGGCGACTGTTCATCTCTTTTCTTCTTCCTTCCTCGACATCAAGAGAGATCACTAACTTGAGCGTCGGAGGGCCTAGCCAGGGATTCCCACCCCGGTCTTAGGTCACTGACGATAGTGTTGGTTGGTCTCTTGTGCGCAGGGAGCTTCGGGAGCTTGAAAGTTCGGTTTTCTCCTATTCGGACGGGGATTTCTTCCTACTTATCAGATTTCCTTCGGTAATTCTGGTCTTCTTCCGATCCGCTTTGGGTTTCTCGGGTCGAGGTTTCACCGGCATTATTCTTCGTCATTATACTGGGTTTCCTTCTTCCGGATCTCCTTCACGGTTAGCTTCTCAGACAGGATCAAATTTGGCGTCGTCTGTGGGAATTTCACCTGAATCTGAGACTACGTGATGGAAGAAGCTGGGAAGTCGAACCTACTTACTATCAGTCGCGAGGATTTGGATCTCCTCATTAATTCTCATGTTCAGAAAGCCCTACAACAACAGCAACAACAACTGCAAGCTCATACTGGGGCCACTCTGCGATGGCTCATCATCCGGCGATATCAACTACTGAGCATAGGAAAGGAAAGGAGATGGAAGGAGAAGAACCTTGGTATTTTCCTCTAGCTACTGTTTCTCCAACCAGGCGTCCACGAGCCTTCCTTCGCACTCCCTTGGATCCAGGGGGTAAGAGGCCTGTGTTCCAAGAATCCTCTGGTGAGGCGCCTGACAGAGAGAAGCGTAAGATTAAAATGATAATTAGTGATAGTTCACCAGAAAAGGTCATCTCCCCATTCTCACAAAGTGTATTAGATGACCCACTTCCTAAGCGATATCAGAATCTGCAAATTGGAGAATATACCGGAACCACAGATCCGGAAGATCACTTGTTAAAATTTGAGAATGTAGCCTTGTTGCAACAATTCTCCGATGGGGTGAAGTGTCGAATGTTTCTCACTACTCTTGGGGGAGCAGCGCAGCGCTGGTTCAAGAGATTACCTGAAAAGTCTATTCGAAAATTTAAAGATTTCAAGAAAGTCTTTCTACATCATTTCTCCAGCAACAAAATGTATCATAAGACCCCTTGGAGCCTATTTTCAATTAAGCAGACGTCTAAAGAATCCATTCGGGCATATATTAAAAGGTTCAATCAGGTAGCTATGGATGTACCTAATGCTACTACTAAAATATTAGTAAGTGCTTTCTCTCAGGGTCTAAATGATTATGATTTCTTTAAAGATTTGGTAAGAAATCCTCCTGTTAATTTTGATTCCCTGATTGAACGTGCCACTGAGTTCATTAACGTAGAAGAAGCCCAAGCTGCTCGTAGGAAAGAGGGTGTTCCCTCTTCTCCTACTCATGCGAAGGAGAAGGCTCCGACCCCGGTACCCCCACCAAGAGGACCTAGAACCACTCATCCACCTCATCGGCAACCAGATTATCATCCACAAGCTGTACAGCATGTAGAGATGCAGCCGGAGGCACCGAGGAGATGGTGTACTTATCATAAAACTAGCAGTCATCACTTTGATGACTGTTTTGTTTTGAGAAATAGACGAGTCAATAAAGAGCGCTATCAGAGGCAGAACTATTACCGGCAATAGTACCCCAGGCAGCAAAGTCCGCTCAAACCGGAATATCACCCGGATGGAACCCGGCAAGAAGCAATACCGGTCCCAGCTGGTACCAGCCAAGTATCAGATAAAGCACCTTCCGAAACCACAATGACTCGTCAGGAAGAGAATAGAAACAATGCTGCTCGGGGTAATATTAACATGATTACGGGCGGACCCACTGATGGGGATTCTAACAGAGCCAGAAAAGCACATGCCCGAAGATTGGAGATTCATGCAGTAGGATGCAGCATGGAACGAGCAGCCGGTCCTGAAATAAGTTTTGGGCCCAAAGATCTAGAGGGGATAGAAATACCCCATGACGACGTATTGATCATCAAAGCTGTGATAGCCAACTACGCCATCGCTCGTACCTTCGTAGACACTGGCAGCTCAGTCAACATTATATTCAAAAAGGCTTTTGATCAGCTGCAAATTGATCCAATGGAACTTCAACCGATTGCAACTCCTCTGTATGGATTCACAGGCAATGAAGTGCAACCTCTGGGGCAAATAAAGTTGGCCATTTCTTTGGGGGAGGAACCCCTGATGAGAACCAGGAGATCTTATTTTATGGTGGTAGATGCTCCATCTTCTTATAATGTGATATTGGGTCGGCCCGCCCTGAATGAGTTCAGGGTGGTCATTTCTACTTTCTGTTAGAAGATTAAGTTTCCCGTGGAGGATCAGGTCGGAGTAGTACGAGTCGATCAAAAGACAACCCGAAAATGTTACGTAGAAATCATTCGAACTGAGGCCAACACCGCTCGGAAGATTCAAAGAATGGAAGTTAATTCCATTCGCGAAAAGCAGCCCGTCTTGGTTTATGAACAAAAGGAAGAAGTTCAAATCCAAACTGGGCTGCCAGAAGCTACCACCTACGTTGCAGCCGATCTTGATCCTGATCTTAAAGCTGAGTTGCTGCAATGTTTGAAGAAGAATAATGATGTGTTCGCCTGGACTCCCAAAGAAGTTTCGGGCATTTCTCCTGCCGTCATGGAACATTCCTTGCATGTCTTCCCGGATGCCCACCCAGTCATGCAAAGAAAGAGGAGTTTTAGTGTGGAACAGAATCAGATTATCAAGGAAGAAATAGCCAAGCTTACGGAGGCCGGATACATCAGGGAAGTGCAATTCCCAAGCTGGTTGGCTAATGTGGTGTTAGTCTCTAAACCTGGGAATAAATGACGAGTGTGCATTGACTTTCGAGATCTCAACAAAGCTTGCCTGAAGGATTACTATCCCTTTCCCAGGATTGATCAACTGGTTGATTCTACTGCGGATCGTTAATTTCCATGCTGGATGCATATCAAGGTTATCATCAAGTCCCCTTGGCCAAAGAGGATCAAGAAAATGTTAGTTTTATAACATCTGAAGGCACTTACTGTTATAATGTTATGCCCTTTGGACTAAAGAATGCAGGAGCAACCTGTTAAAGGCTTATGAATAAGGTCTTTCAGAAGCAGATTGGTAGGAATATGGAAGTATATGTTGATGACATCTTAATTAAGTCTCTTCAAGCTGCTGATCTGTGCAGGGATATAGAGGAGACTTGCAAGACATTAAGACAGTATGAGCTCAAGTTGAACCCAAGCAAATGCTTGTTCAGCGCGAAGGGAGGAAAATTCCTAGGATATATGGTGTCCGAACGGGGGATAGAGGCCAACCCGAGCAAGGTCAAGGCATTGCAAAGCATGGAGCCACCCCGCAACCTGAGGGAAGCTCAAAGATTGACAGGCCGAATCACAGCCTTGTCTAGATTTATTTCTAGATCAGCTGATCGTAGTTTCCATTTCTTTAAAATACTCAGAAAAGCTAATAAGTTTCAATGGAATGAGGAATGTGATAAGGCTTTCCAAGAATTGAAAGATTATTTGGCTACCCTCCCTGTATTGGCTAAACCTATAGCAGGAGAAACTCTGTGGGTATATTTGTCGGCTAATGAAAATGCCGTAGGCTCTGTATTAGTCAGACAGGAAGGAAAAGAGCAACAACCTGTATATTTTTCTAGTCATTTATTAAAAGGAGCGGATTGTAGATACACTACACTAGAAAAACTGGCCTATGCTCTAATATTGACTGCTCGGAGGTTGCGCCCATATTTCTTAGCACATGAGATTATTGTCTTAACCAATAGCACTCTCGGACGGGTATTGCTCAACCCAAAGGCATCAGGACGGTTAGTCAAATGGACAACCGAGCTTGGGGAATATGACATCCAATATCAACCCCGCTTGGCCATCAAGGCACAAGCTCTAGCAGATTTCATCATAGAGGTTCAAGGCCCAGAAGAAGAAGATACCTGGAAAGTTTATGTGGATGGCTTTGCAACTAGACAAGGCAGTGGAATTGGTATTCTTCCTATATCCCCAAGAGAAGACAGACTTCAACTCTCCATTAGATTAAATTACAGAGCTACCAACAATGAGGCTGAATATGAAGCTCTAATAGCTGGTTTACAGGCTGCTCGGCATGTAGGAGCAGCTCGAGTCCTTATATATTCTGATTCTCAGCTAGCAACTCAACAATTATCAGGTAATTTTGAAATCAATAATGACAGGCTCAAGTTATATGCTGAGGCATTCGATAAGTTGAAATCTCAATTTCAAGATGTGAGCATACAAAAAATTCCCCGATCGGAGAATCAGGTGGCAGATGAATTAGCTAAACTAGCCTCTGCTGTAGTACCATGGAGTCTTGATCGACCAGTGGAACAGACCCTGTTAATTCCCTGTATTGAAAGACAGACTGATATAGAAATTCAGGGTGATTGGCGAGCTCAAATTATATTATATTTACAGCAAGGTCTTCTTCCGAGAGATACAGAACAAGCCAGGGTATTTAAGAAACGAGCTGCTCAATATACCATGGTGGGGGAGCAATTATATAAAAGGGCTTTTTCCAGACCTTTGCTCAAGTGTGTAGGCACAGAAGACACCCAATTTATTTTACAGGAGGTGCATCAAGGCTCTTGTGGTAGTCATATAGGAGGAAGATCTTTGGCTCGTAAAATCCTCTTAGCGGGATATTTCTGGCCCACTCTACATGAAGATGCCGCTAAACTGGTAAGAACTTGTATTTCTTGTCAAAAGCATCAGAATATATTACATCACCCTACCCAGTAATTAAGAACCTCTATAGTCTCGTGTCCCTTTGATCAGTGGGGTATGGACATAGTAGGTCCATTTCCTATGGCTGCTGCACAGAGGAGGTTCCTGTTGGTGGTCATGGATTATTTCTCTAAATGGGTGGAAGCAGAACCACTTGCTAGAATCACAGAAGACGCGGTCATTAAATTCTTATGGAAAGATATAATCTGCAGGTTTGGCATTCCTCATAAGTTGGTCTCTGATAATGGAAGGCAGTTTCAAGGCGATAGAATCCTAGACTGGTGTCAGAGTTATGGGATTACCCAGGCCTTCACCTCTGTGGCTTACCCGCAGAGCAATGGTCAAGCAGAAGCAACTAATAGGGAGATTATTAGAGGACTGAAAACTAAGCTAGATCATGTCGGAGGTAGCTGGGTAGACGAGTTACCCAGTGTTCTCTGGGCATATCGTACTACGCCTCGTGAAGCTAAAGGAATCACTCCTTTTCAGTTAGTCTATGGAGGAGAAGTAGTAATCCCCATTGAGGTAGGAGTAGAGTCTGACAGAAGACAATTGTATGATGAGGATAATAGAGACCGACGACTTATGGAGCTGGACCTGATCGAGGAAATAAGGGATAAAGCTGCTACTCGTCTTATATCATATCGACAAAGGATGAGACAGAATTATAACAAAAGGGTCATCCCCAGATTCTTCCAAGTAGGGGATTTGGTATAGAAACGAGTTAAGCCTGTGGGAGATGTTAGCAAGTTGGCACCACAATGGGGAGGGCCTTATAAAGTGATAGAAAAGCTCGCGTCAGGCTCATACTATCTCCAAGATGCCGAAGGAAGAATGTTGGAACGCCCTTGGAGCGCTAATCATTTGCAACCCTATCGAGCCTGATTTGATAATATTACTTTAAATATGTTCACAGTTATTGGAATTCCCAGGCGAATTAAGATACTTGCAGTTTATGTACTTTGTTTCTTTGTTGAAAGTCAAGCAAGATAAATATTGACACAGGAAATAAATGTGGTTCATACAAATTGATAAGTATCAGGAGAAGCCTCCTTTCTATTTTTTAAACCGTAAAATAAGGGGAAATCATAAAGGCCTATTCAGCTTCCCTCAAGGAATTACAAGCCAACACGAGGTTAGCCCAAGTATTATACTTTCGTATGAATCAAAGTCGATCGGGAAAATTCTATGAAGTAACCCGGACGGGCCTTCATAGGAAGACTCGGAGACTATAAACCAAAGTCGATCGGGAAGATTCTATGAAGTAACCCGGCGGGCCTTCATAGGAAAAACCGGAGACTATAAACCAAGACAGATCAAAGTCGATCGAGAAAAGCCTATGAAGTAACCCGGTCGGGCCTTCATAGGAAGACTCGGAGACTATAAACCAAAGTCGATCGGGAAGATTCTATGAAGTAACCCGGCGGGCCTTCATAGGAAAAACCGGAGACTATAAACCAAGACAGATCAAAGTCGATCGGGAAGATTCTATGAAGTAACCCGGCGGGCCTTCATAGGAAAAACCGAAGACAGATCAAAGTCGATCGAGAAAAGCCTATGAAGTAACCCGGACGGGCCTTCATAGAAAGACTCGGAGACTATAAACCAAAGTCGATCGGGAAGATTCTATGAAGTAACCCGGCGGGCCTTCATAGGAAAAACCGGAGACTATAAACCAAGACAGATAAAAGTCGATCGAGAAAAGCCTATGAAGTAACCCGGTTGGGCCTTCATAGGAAGACTCGGAGACTATAAACCAAAGTTGATCGGGAAGATTCTATGAAGTAACCCGGCGGGCCTTCATAGGAAAAACCGAAGACTATAAACCAAGACAGATCAAAGTCGATCGAGAAAAGCCTATGAAGTAACCCGGTCGGACCTTCATAGGAAGACTCGGAGACTATAAACCAAAGTCGATCGGGAAAATTCTATGAAGTAACCCGGACGGGCCTTCATAGGAAGACTCGGAGACTATAAACCAAAGTCGATCGGGAAGATTCTATGAAGTAACCCGGCGGGCCTTCATAGGAAAAACCGGAGACTATAAACCAAGACAGATCAAAGTCGATCGAGAAAAGCCTATGAAGTAACCCGGTCGGGCCTTCATAGGAAGACTCGGAGACTATAAACCAAAGTCGATCGGGAAGATTCTATGAAGTAACCCGGCAGGCCTTCATAGGAAAAACCGGAGACTATAAACCAAGACAGATCAAAGTCGATCGAGAAAAGCCTATGAAGTAACCCGGTCGGGCCTTCATAGGAAGACTCGGAGACTATAAACCAAAGTCGATCGGGAAGATTCTATGAAGTAACCCGGCGGGCCTTCATAGGAAAAACCGGAGACTATAAACCAAGACAGATCAAAGTCGATCGAGAAAAGCCTATGAAGTAACCCGGTCGGGCCTTCATAGGAAGACTCGGAGACTATAAACCAAAGTCGATCGGGAAGATTCTATGAAGTAACCCGGCGGGCCTTCATAGAAAAAACCGGAGACTATAAACCAAGACAGACCAAAGTCGATCGGCAAAGTCCTATGAAGCAACCCGAACGGGCCTTTATAGGAGAAGCCGGAGACTATAAACCAATATGAAGCAGAACCATCGGGAAATTATATGAAATACATCAGATGAGTCTTCACAAAAGAGATCAAAGATTCTAAACCCGTGCAAGATATAAATAATCAGAGAATCTCCTGGCTTCGAAGCCTAATTTCGAGAGGGGATTCCATAGAGGAGCCCAGATATGTGAAAGTGAAAGTCTTTACTCAAAAGTCGTCCGAGATATTATAATCAGCTCGGAGGCCAATAGTTTTATACAATTTCATATCCAGTCTCAACTGAGATTATTCATCCTCGGGGAGATATAAACCACGCAGGAGAAGAAACTGCCATGGGGAGAAGCAATCACAGAACAAGGAATCAGGGAAGAAGACGAAAGATGAAGAAAAACAAGAGAAAACCTCGTAAGCCCTTATCTTTCTTTTTGCCTTGAGCTAAAACCCTTAAGATAAAACAGCAAAAGGGGGAAAAAGGTGCTTGGAGTATCAATCGTTATAAATAGATAATAATATTAAAAGATAAAATCAAGAGGAAAAAGCTACCTCGGAAACAGGTGTGAGTTTCCTCAGAAGTGTTCTTAGGAAATCCTGGCAAGGACAGATAGAAATTAGTATGATAAACTATAAGGAAGTCAAGCGTCGGATAGTAGTTAATAAAATGGAAGTCAAGCGTCAGATAGTAGTTAATAGACAAAATCCGTAGATGAAAATCGGACGGTTTTGACAAACCGGCCGAACTAAAGATTGTTCAAAATATATTGACAAAAGGCTTATTATAGTGAGGCAAATAATATACGTTATGATAAAACCCAGTGAGACTCAATTACTATGCGAAAAAAGACATATGAAGATACAATGATAAACCAGTCTAGCAGAACAAATCGACCAATATCAAGGATAGCATGATGAAGCCGTGTTAAATCGGACGGGATGTAACTAAGCTATAAAATATCGGGCGGTATCTATCAATCTTAATATATATCGGGCGATCATTAAGAAAAGGCTCATAGGGAAGTCTCGCGTCATAACATTAGATACATTTGCAAAAAACATATATTTATCCTGAGAAAGAGTAAAATTTACAACCCAAGAAGAGTAATCAAAGTCACACAAGCTTATCAGTACTGAATTGCAATAACTCGAACCTAAGTTAGAGTCAGCCTGGGGTACAGATCAGGAGGTTTGTTTTTAATCAGTTTACGTTTGTTTAAGAAATTAGGAGGAGGATCGCGAGATAAATAATGCTCTTCTTTTAATTGTTGAATCGCCCCTTGAGCTCCTGCAATAAAAGCGGATAGAATGGACCTCACGATCGGTCTGTTGAACTCGGGAGATTCAATCATGGCTGTGGCTCGCTCCTTATAACGAACATCCTCACCCCCTTTGTAGACTACCAGCGCCATCTGAGAGGTTTTTAATTCATCTTTTCTGGAAGAAGCCTCGGCTTTAGTCGAATCAAGGGAGGTGGTCAAAGAGGCTACCTCGTCCTCTTTCAGCTGTAAGGCTTTGAGTTTCTCAGTCAATTCTGCTTCATAATTCTCTTTTAGTTCGCCAAGTTTTGAGGTCAGCTCTTGATTGAGGTCCGTAACCAATTTGAATTGGGCTTCAAGGCTCTCAATTTGAGTTTCAAATTGCTTCTTGGCGGCAGCGGAAAACTCGGCAGAAGACAATTCGATAACCTGCTGTCGCAACCCCTTGTTCTCCGATTTCAATTTCTCGTTCTCAGTGTACAGATTGTGCAATAGTCGAGAGAAACCCATGTTCTCTAGCCACCGCTGGGAGCATATTCAAAACCATAAGACGATACTTCACAAACAGAAAGCAGGAGTATGTAAACATACCTTATTCTCTTTATTAGAAAAGTGGTCAATCGCTTCAGGAATGGAAAGCCCCTCAAAGAGGGGACACACCTCATCCCAGGAACTAGCGAAAGAACCCCCCAGTAATATGGGGAGAACAGGAATGGTAGAAGAACCAGTTGAGAAGGAAGAAGTAGGGATAGATGGTGGAGCAAAAACCAAGTAAGAAGAAGGCGAAGAGGGTAGAGATCCTGAAGTCGGAATAGACAGAGGAAAAGTAAAAGAAACGTCACCAGAAGTACTAGTTTTAGGAAAAGGAGAGGTAGGAAAATTCAAGGAAGGATAAAGTCCTGCTAATGTGGGCTCATCGAAAAGAAGGTCAGTTGACACAAAATCTTCTGAAGCAAGCTCATCAGCAGTAAGAATGAGCCTCCTTTTTGGAGGAGGAGCCCTGGTCAGCTTGCGTCCCGGACACTTGCCCACAGAAATCTTAGTTAGGGGTTTATCAGAACTACCAGGGGATGTAAGCTCAATAAGAGGAATAGCAGATGGGGAGACAGTGACAGCTGCGGGAGACGTAATAGCGGGAGCAGGATCAGGGAGGATCTGTGCAGCAGGATCCCTAGAAGAGCCTCCTGGAGTCTCATGAAGCCCAGAAGAGCTAGGTATTTCGGCTAAGGGAGCCGGCTCTTCAATTGACGGTGGAGGGGCGATAGCAGCCAGAAATTCGGCCTCCTTGGCGCGAAGCAATTCTTCTTCCACGCGTATTTCTTCATCAATCAAAGCATCATAGAAACTCTCCACTGTATAGAACAGAGAAATAATTTAGGTAGTTATAAGCAAAAAGAAAAGAACAAGACGTTACCTAAGGAAATGTGAGTATCGGGTTTGACGGGGCTTAAACCAAATAGGTATAAAAGCTCGACCTTCAACCATTTCGGGATCGAGAGCCGGTGACCTAATAACTTCTCACAATAAATAGGAAAAGCAGGAAGGAGATGAAACTCTCTAACATCGGGTAAGGGAGGCAAGAAAGATTTCCAAGCATGAGACCAAGGAATAGGTCCCGGAAACTTTAAAAAGAAAAAACAAGATTTCCAGGCTTTGAGAGACGATGGCATATCTCCAAAAAGGACCATTTTAGTTCTCGACTGGAATAAGAAGACACCAGGTTCCGAGAGCTTGGGGTAGGAAAACATGAAGAAATTTTGAGGAGTAGGAGGAATATCTCGTAGACAAAACAACATATAAGTACCGCATAGATAACGAAATGCATTAGGAGCAAATTGTTGCAAAGGAATATCAAAATATCGACTTATTTCAATTAAGAAAGGAGGAATGGGGAACCTTAAGCCCCCTATCAACTGGTCCCTGAAAAAAGTCACGCAGTTATCAGGGGGATGATGAGGTCGAGCATTCGGTGTTGGGAGTATGATTTTATATTCCTTAGGAATTTCATATTGGCGAAGGATGGATAATCTAGCATTCTTATCAAAGATAGAAGACATATGGACATATCAAGGAGCAATTGCTTATTCAGCCATGGACAAAGGTATGGGCTAGAGCAATAATGGATTACTTACTGAAGACAAGAAAGGGGATCGTCGTGAAACGACGAGCACAAGGACTGGTTGAAGACAGCAACAGGAAAAAAGCTCTAGAGAAGGAAAAAGGAAGGGCGAGGTTTAAAGAGGAGACGAAAGGTTTAGGGTTTGAAAAACGCAAGACGGTCGTCAGATTAGGACGTTGGTAGCTCAGCAGACGCTGAGGATTGCAATAGAAAGGCGAAAGGCCTATGTGATGTGGTGATCAGAAAAGGCATGTGTCAGGTCATCATAAAAAAAAATAAAAAAAAAGGGGGGAGAGGGGCATTTATATCAAACGTGACGAATCGGATCGCGATGGGGTTGGTAGTGCCTCGAACATTCTCTCACCCGAAGGAGAGCCAACCACCAGTTCAGAAACCTCGAAAGGAAACGTGATCGACTGGGCCTAATGAAATAGAAAGGACAGAACTTTTTGACCATACTCAGGCTAAAGATAAAAATATTTTAAGGGTAATATTTTAGGAGAAGGATAAATTTTAATTTGGGCGTACGAAACATAAGTTAGTATTTGTTGAAATAACTTTATGTTTACAGAGATAATTGCGGGTATGAATGTTTCAGTCTAAGGAATAGCATCCGTTGATGTAGAAATACTGAACCATGGCAACAGGTAAGATAGTGTTAGCCATGATGAATAGCACATAAAATACCCGAAGAAATGATGAGTGCAACACAACATCTTGTAAAAAACAGAAGATTTAGTAACAAGAACAAAGCATCTGAGACAAAAGTTGGTCTTTACATTTATGATCTGATCAGATACACAATATTACATTCCCCTCAGGAACAATAAACCTCAAATAGAAAACAAATATTACAAGTATACACTCTTGGAGAACGCAGAAAATTTCAATCACCATTGGATTCAAACTTACCATGGAGCGGAGATGGAAATAGCTCACTTCGTCCGAACTTGCCAAGGCACATAAGAGGCAATATTTTGCCCTGGACGAAGAAAGCAACAAAAAACAAAAAAGCTCAAGGGCAACGAGACAAGGGAACATTGATTCATTCCATGATGGAAAAGTAAATGTAAAAACCACTTCCCCTCTCAAGCCGTATGAGCTCAGCGAGTGGAGCAATCAAGTTTAGCCCAAGGGTAACATGTGTTGTGCCCTTCACACAACACCCATGGGTCATTTGGCTGCCCCCCTATAAGTAGTAAAAATTTCTCTGAAGTTTCTTGGGTCCTTCAGAGCACCTGCATCTTTGGATAGAAGATTTGAACTGTGAAGCTTCCTCTCTTAAGACGATCCCTTGTACCCATGGAGTAACCGGAGCAAAAATCCCAATAAACTCGTATATAGATCTCACCAGGTCCAACAAAAGTTGCCTCCAGAGAGGAGGATCCACGACCATGGCCTTAGCAACAAAAAGTGGCAAGGAAGAAAAAGAACTGAGAAGGGTTGTGGGTGAAGAGAAGGTTGTAGGCTGGTAGCCCTATTTAAAGGAGAAAAAGGCTCACAGGATTGCTATACTTAATTTATTAAGACAGTGGCACACAAAATCTGTGAGGTCATTTCAAAATCTGGAGCAGAGGCACGGGTAGGAAAAGACAAGACCATACTTATGTCTAGTCAGTCATCTACACCTCCTTCGACTAGACTTAAGGGGAAGGCTAGTGATATGGGTTAGGTTTTAAGGGTATTCAGATGAGGAAAGAAAAGGAAGAAAGAGTCAAAGGAGGAAGGCCAATATCGGCCGATACATTCTTGCCGTATGAAGGTAAGTCAATATCGGTCAATACATGCTTGCCGTATGAAGGTAAGTCAATATTGGTCGGGACATACCTTCAGAACAAAGGTAAACCAATAACGGTCGATACATGCTTGCCGTATGAAGGTAAGTTAATAACGACCGATGAACACTCCAGAGCAAAGATAAACCAATATCGGCCGATACATTCCTGCCGAACGAAGGTAGGCCAATACCGGTCGATACATGTCTGCCGAACGAAGGTAGGCCAATATCGGTCGATACATGCTTACCGTATGAAGGTAAGTTAATAACGACCGATGCACACTCCAGAGCAAAGATAAACCAATATCGGCCGATACATTCCTGCCGAACGAAGGTAGGCCAATATCGGTCGATACATGTCTGCCGAATGAAGGTAGGCCAATATCGGTCGATACATGCTTGCCGTATAACGACCGATGCACACTCCAGAGCAAAGATAAATCAATATCGGCCGATACATTCCTGCCGAACGAAGGTAGGACAATATCGGTCGATACATGCTTGCCGTATGAAGGTAAGTCAATATCGGTCGATACATGCTTGCCGTATGAAGGTAAGTCAATATTGGTCGGGACATACCTTCAGAACAAAGGTAAACCAATAACGGTCGATACATGCCTGCCGAACGAAGATAGACCAATATCGTCCAAAAAGGTTAATGAATACTTCAGAAACATGTTGGATAAAATATTATTTTGACACAGTAAAGATATAAATAGAAGTCACGTGAAGAAGAATCATACATGAATATATCGAATAGAATAATTCAGGATAGAGAATATATATTTTTTGGTGGGAAATATGCTTTCAGCTTGTCTTGCAGGCGCTAAACGACAAAGAAGGTACATCTGGGGTACAAAAAGATTCCTTAAAAATCATCTTTCCGAAGTACGCAGCTGATATCATAACGAACTCTAACAAACCGGGGTCCACTTCATGACTACGGAGGTTATATGAAGTGGTATAAAAGGGGGAATCCTCTCCGTTGGATAGGTAAGTTCACATCCCTAATTTTCTGGCGACTGTTCATCTCTTTTCTTCTTCCTTCCTCGACATCAAGAGAGATCGCTAACTTGAGCGTCGGAGGGCCTAGCCAGGGATTCCCACCCTGGTCTTAGGTCACTGACGATAGTGTTGGTTGGTCTCTTGTGCGCAGGGAGCTTCGGGAGCTTGAAAGTTCAGTTTTCTCCTATTCGGACGGGGATTTCTTCCTACTTATCAGATTTCCTTTGGTAATTCTGGTTTTCTTCCGATCCGCTTTGGGTTTCTTGGGTCGAGGTTTCACCGGCATTATTCTTCGTCATTATAGTGGGTTTCCTTCTTCCGGATCTCCTTCACGGTCAGCTTCTCAGACAGGATCAAAGATAAATGTAGTTGTTCAATTAATTTATATTACAGATAACATAGTGTGTGGTGTTACACACAGAAGATCATGTTATCAGTTCTTTATAAATTATAAACAGTTGCTCACGACTAAGATGGAAAGGAACAAACCATTGAAATAGTCGTAGTGTAATTAGGTATTAGTTTATCTTGACTAATAAATTACACTAGTACACTCTAAGTGTATTGAGTAAGACCATTTTAGGTAAGTTCTTTTTATACTGACTTGATAAAAGAACTAGACCTTAGTTATTATGGAAGTGTGTGCTCTTAATCCTAATATAATAACAAGCACATATATTTGATATTTATTTCTTTAATTTATCAATGGGTGAGATTTAGTTCAATAAATCAATAAGCACGATAAGTTGGGAAATGATATCACTTATAGTGTGTGTTGTTGATTATAGAAGGAATCTGTGTCCTAGTAATCTAGGTTGAGAATGACCCCAAGAGGAGCTCATAAGGATTGCCATGTTAAATCCTACAAGTGGACTTAGTCCGACATGACGATAAGGTTGAGTGGTACTACTCTTGGACTAAGATATTAATTAAGTGAGTTGTCAGTAACTCATTTAATTAGTGGACATTCATTATCTTAAACATAGGGAGACTAACACACTCATAATAAGAAGGAGCCCAAAATGTAATTTGGGATTGGTGCGGTAGTTCAATAATAGTTCTTTAGTGGAATGAATTATTATTAATGAAATTAAGTTATGTGTTCGGGGCGACCACGGGATGCTTAATTTCATTGGGATATCAAAACCAATTTCTCCTCTCGGTCCCTATCGTAGCCTCTTGTATATAGAGATTTATACCCACCACATACCCACCTTCTTACCCAACCAATAGGAGCCGGCCAAGCCAAGCTTGAAGCTCAAGCTTAGGGCCGGCCAAGCCTTAAGGTGGTCGACCAATAGCTTGGAGCCCAAGCTTAGGTGGCCGACCACATCATATTAAAAGGGGATTTTTGTTAAAATTATTTCTTATGTGGATATCATGGTTTTAAAAGAGAGTTTAAAATTTAAATATTTCCTTTTATAGCTTTCTACAAAAGATTCAGAAAAGATTTGAAATCTTTCCTTATTTGTAGATTGAAAGTTAGATTTTAATTTTGAGAAAACTTTCCTTTTTAACCATGTTCATGATTTAAAAGAGAGTTTAAAAAATAAATATTCTCTTTTATAAGTTTCTACAAAAGATTAAGAAAAGATTTGATATCTTTCCTTATTTGTAGATTAAAAGAGATTTTAATTTTTAGAGATAACTTTCTTTTTATCCACATGTTTAAAAGAAAGATTTTAATTTATAAAATTTCCTTTTTACAAACCACCATGAAGGGAAAAATTATTGGAGAAATTTTTTATAAATTTCCGGAGACAAATTAGGAAGTTTTAATTAATTAAAACTCTCCTTGTTTTGTTTTTAAAGTGGTCGGCCATTGTAAATTGAGAAGAGAAAATTGTTTTAATTAAATAAATTTTCCTTTTCATGGCAAAAGAATTAAGGAAGTTTTTATTTAAATTTCTTTATTTGCCAAGACCAAGGATTATAAAAGAGGGGGTAGAGGTGACTTCATGGGTGAACGACTCTATTCTATTCTTCCTCTCTTTTCCTCCTTGGTGGCCGGCCCTAGCTTCTCCCTCTTCTCTTCTTCTTGTGGCCAGCGGCAACCCCTCTTGGAGCTCTTGATGGTGGCTAGTTCTAGCTAGGAGAAGAAGGAGAGAAAGGAGGTTTTGTTTCTTGCATCCCTTGGAGCTTGGTGGTGGTGGTCGGGCCTCTACTTCTCTTGGAGAATTGTAGTGGCCGAAACCTAGAAGGAAGAAGAAGGTGCTTGGTGGTTCTCGTCTCGGAAGATCGTTTCCCACACAACGTCCGAGGTTAGAAGAGGAATACGGTAGAAGATCAAGAGGTTATTTTTGCTTACAAAGAAAGGTATAACTAGTAATTATTTTCCGCATCATACTAGTTTTCTTTGTATAGTTATTTTTGGAAATACCAAACACAAGAGGCATATGATTCTAGAGTTTTCGAAATAGTTTTTCGAGTTTGTGTTTTCTTTTTTGAATTTGTGATTCAATTGTTCTTTTTGGTTAACCTAGAGTTATTTAAGGAAATAAATATTAGCTTTCCTTAAAAGGCTTTGCCTAGGCGGTGGTGGTTTCTCCCATATCCAAGAAGGCCATGTGCCTCACCATGAAGTCACTACAAGAAATTTTGGATTTAACCACACCTAATAGACAACTGTTTTTCAAAAAATTATTGTCTTTTTTCCATGTAACAATAGTTTTATTGAAAATTGTTGTTGTTCACCATAATGTTTTTTAAATAACAACAGTTTTTCAAAAAACTATTGTCTAATGTGTGTCAAAGACAACAGTTTTAAAAAACTATTGTCTTTTAGTGTTGCTTATGTGATAATATACAATAGTTTTATTAAACTGTTGTCTATTGAATGTTGTTGAATCCTAAAAACACAACAATTTTTTTAACTTCATGAAAAAAACCTAAAACCCACTTCTCTGTGACCCTTCAATGAACAAAAACCTATCTCTGACTCCTCCTTCGCGACTCCTCCGCGAAAGACGCTCCTCGTCGCTCTCACTGCTTTGCCTTTAAAGTGTTAGCGCATCGACTTTTTGGCGCTTCTTTGGGAGGTAGAATTTTTTAAAAATTTTTAGAATTTTTTTAGAATATAAATAGAGTCGGTATGACACATTTAATAGGGTAAATCGATTAAACTTAGAGAAAGCCTATTTCGAGTACTAATAAAGTGGGAGTTTATTTATTTAATAACCTACATATATAAATCTAAACAATCTCATTTTTTTTTCCCATTCCTCCTCTTCTCCTGCCGATCTCACCGTCACCGTGATCTCCTCTTCATTGCTGACGTCCGACGCAGCCGGCGCTGCCCTCACATTCCCGAAGACACAACCATCGCCAGCCGTCGAGGGTGCTGCCGGTTACTCCCAATCACCGGCGCCCTTTCCCCTCTCCCCGTGCCCTAGTTTCCTATTGCAGTCGCACCGCCACCCTTTGCCATCCCCCGTGCCCTAGTTTCCCCTCTCCCGATCTTGCCGACGTCAAGCTCCTCTGTGAGATATCAGAAAATTAATTAAATAGGGTTATTTAATTAATAGCCTTATAGAATTTTTTCAGAATTTTTAGAAATTTTATGGAAATTTTTCGAAGCTCATGCGACGTGTTTTGAGGGGACAAAATTACGGTAGGGATAAGGCCTGTTTGGGATACCCGTTTAAATGAGGAAATGTTTAATTATTTATATTCCTTTTCTTATTATTTCTCCCTAACGCCGATCCCGATCCTAGTTCCTCACCTCTCCCGAACCTTTTCCTTTCTTCCCTTCTTCCTCTGCTCTTTCTCGCGGACAACACTAAGGCGACGGGCAACAGAGTTCTACCTTCGATGATCGTCGACGTCGACTGGTAGCATGTCGCCGGAGGTTGCTAGAGATCGAAGCCCGGATCATCCTGATCTCTTCTTCTTCTCAACTCTTTCCACCCGAGCCCTAGGTTTTTCCTGTTGATACAGTCTGACCTGGATGTTGTTTTGCTGTTGACACTGATTTAAGTTTGTATTAGATATTTAACTCAGATTAATTACTAATCTAGGTTGACTAGGTTGACCTGATTGAGAAAGTCCTAACTGGGATGTTAGGCAGTTGGAAAGTCCTGGTGAGTGAAGCCAGGCAGATTGGAAATCCTGGTGAGTGAAGCCAGGTGAAAACCCTAGTGAGTGAAGCTAGGTGCAAGTCCTGGTGAGTGAAGCCAGGCAAGGGAAAATCCAGATGGATCAAGGGTGATCGGACATCTGGTGTTGAAAAGTCCAAGAAGGAAGCTTGGCATGCGAAGTCAGAGAGGGCTCGGTAGCTCGTTCTCTAGGACCAGATGAAGTCGGAGAGAGCTAGGGAGCTCGTTTCTCCGGACTAGGTCGAGGGCTCGACCCGATCGAAAGGCTGGATCGGTCGGCACCGATCCGGTGAAACTTGACACCGACGGTCGCGGACCGATCCAAAGAAATTTTATACCGATCGGTCGCCGATCGATCGAATTGATCGAGCTATCGAACGCCATCGACGGCCGCGCACCGATCGAAATCGATCGAGCTCATGGATGTTACCGATCCGTCAGACCGATCGGAAGCTAAACGCTGGGAAGAACGCTATCCGATCGGTCCGGGACCGATCAGATTGTTCTCGATCGTCCGCACCGATCGAGTAGGCGTATTTTCAACAGCGCTATCTCGATCGATGCCGGGACCGATCAGATATTCCTGATCGGTCCGCAGACCGATCGAGCATGGCATGGGTCTGGACCGATCCACAGTATTGTTTGTTTTGCATGTACTTTTTCTGATTGCCGTATTTGTCTTCACCATCTGTTTTTAACCATCTGCTGTGAGTCTTTCTAGCTTGCAGGTTGCAGGTCACATTCTCATGTTTGGATTCAAATTAAGCTTCATTAAGAGAAGGAGACAAGTACCCTTTTCATTGTAATTTGCTGCAACAGATACATTTGGGGCATCAACGTTCACTGGCGAAATCCGATTACGATTGGGCTGCTCAGTTTGACTTCTACCCATTGGTTGGTATCCAGAGACGCCAGTGATTTCCATTGGCATGTGTTCAGAGAATCAGAAGAGGAGGAGAGGTGATTGGCTACGCCTTGCTGGCAGCAGCGATTCTGCAGACGGCGGTGATTCGAGCCAGTAAAGCAGAGAGACATAAGAAGGAAGAAGAGGAGTTCAGAAAGGGATTTTCTGAATTCTCTGTCTTTTGTGATCAAGCCTTCGAGAGAGCAAGTTGGTGAAGCTGTGAGTTCCTTGCTGAGAAGGTTGATTGTGCGCTCTCTGCTCTGTTCTCTTCTCCGCGTGGCTGTAAGCTGATCTTAATATTTTTCTCAGCCACTGTAAGTCTTGTGCTTAAATCTATAATCAACTGAGACTTTGTTGAGAGGTTGCTCCACCGAGAAGGAGACATCTTTAGCTGGATCTTGTCCGGGGTGTGATCTACCGAAAGATCAAGGAGTTGTCCTCCTTACGGACACGCCGAGGAGTAGGGGCAAGTTATTCCCGAACCTCGTATATCCTTGTGTTTGCTGTGTGTTTGTTTTTCCTTCGCTTTAGTTTTCTGTTTCCGCTGTGCTGTGCTAACAAAGTTCTTGAAGAAATTTGCGTTTAGTGTTTTTCAAAGAGGCTATTCACCCCCCCTCTAGCCATCTAAGATCCCAACATTTCCGTCACCGAGTCCTCCCTCTCCTCTCTCACGCGACACCGACACTGCCGAGCTCTCCCTTCCTTCGTAAAGCCGTCATCGCCTTGGCTTGAGGACAGATCGACAACGCCGTTGATCGAGGGAGTGCGTAGGTTCCCTGTGCTCCGATTTCCCATGGATCGTTGCCGGCGTCTGAGGTATAGTCGTGCCCTAATTTTTGTTCTGGTGCCATGGGATCAAGCTAGAGCCATCCGATCGCTGGCGTGAGGTTGCCTTAGGGCTTCGAAGGTAAGCAACCAACCCTAATATCTGAAGAGAATCACCATTGAATTTCGTTTTAATACTCTTTTTATACTTTGGATGATAATTTGCTTCATTTTGATTCAGATTCTGTGATTTTGCACAGGACAAAAAGTCATTACAGTTAGGGCCTGAGGACAACCTTTATGTGGAGGGTTTTGCATCAAATCTTTTTGCAAAGGCAGATAAGCAAGATCGTGCTGGTCGTGCAGATCTGTATGTGAAGGAACATGTTTCTTTATCATTTTCTTATCTATCTAGGCATATCTATTAAGATATTTCACTGGCTTTTCTTAGTCTCACAATGGTTGGGAAATTAAGTACTAGTAATATTATAGGAATACTGCAAAAACTTTTTATGCTGCAAGTATCTTTTTTGAGATACTATATCAATTTGGTGAACTTCAGCCTGAAGTAAGTTTTGCACTTTGCCATTTTATAAAGAACTATTTTTTTGGTTCAATATGAGCAAGCAGACTAATTCTGATCATACTCTACTTTCCAGATTGAGCAAAAACAGAAGTATGCAGTTTGGAAAGCTGCAGATATAAGGAAAGCTCTTAAAGAAGTCCGAAAACCTGAACCAGGTCCTCCAGGTGGTGATCCTGATCAATCAATTTCCTCAGGCCTCTCGAGCTACACTTATGTATGCTCTATCACCTATATTTCATAGCCAAATAAAAAAAATACAAAATGTTTCCTTTTTATGAACCATAACATAATGTTGTGGAGAGGCTTTTCTTTTGCTTGGTTGGCCTAATAATGTCATGCTTTTTTTATCTTTTGTTAGGGCACACAACCAAGCGATGGATTGCCATCTAGTCAGTAATTTGACAATGCATCGCCTCAGCATATACACAAGGTCAATTTGAATGTGTAATTTGTGCATCGCTTGCTACATATTTCTTGCCACAGAATTGTTGAATCTCGTCTATTTTGTTTTTCTTTTTCTTTTCCTGTACAGAATTCAGAAGGAAGTGAGCATTTTGTGGATAGTTATAGAAATGCTGATTTACCCCCTAAAAATGCTGGTGAGCCACAGGGTTTTAGTCAGGCACCACAGGATTTAAATCTAGAATTAAATCGTAAGTTAGATTAAATTACAGTTACTTTATCATTTCTTAGTTTTTTTTCTAACTTACATTTGCAATATTTTCATCTCGATTCATTCGATTATGTTCACTTTGTATTCAACATGAAGCTAAAAGGTGTTTTGTACATATTAAAGACTCTTTGGTGGGTTTTTTAGTTTCAATCTACTGCTCTTTTTAGCATCTTTATCCTGCTATAATGTTATTCTTTAAGATTATGTTGCATTGATTTCTAAAAGTTGCATGACATCTCTCTACTCTGCCTTCAAAACTAACGATTTATGTTGTTTCAGGTAATTACTGCAGCCATTCCTACTATTGTTTCAAGAGGTTACCATTTATGTTACATAGATAACGCTTTTTGCACTTCTGTTAGATGACTATATCAAATGATTTTTATGGTTATGTAACATTTATGCAGTGCAATTAGAATCATGCGTACAGTTTAGTTTCTAATTTGTAATATATATCTTTATTCGAATAGGTGTCCTCAAGAGTATTGGAAAGAATGTTGACAAGCTAAAAACATGGAGAGACTTTAACAAATTAAGGAGCACTAGGAGCTGCAATCCCTCCTCTTCACCGACATCTAAGTAGAAAATCTCGTGTTATATTGTTTTACCTTTATTTTAATAGTGTTATCATTTTGTTGGTTGCTTATGAAATTTTGTTGGTTGCCTATGAAATTTCTTCAGAATATTATAGATATTATTTTTAAATGTTAAAAAATTGTATATTAAATTTTATTTTGAAATTTAATATTTTAAATGATTTATAATATTAGAAAATTGTGTATTAAATTTTTTTGTTTTTAATCTAAAAAAGACAACGATTTTTCACCGTTGTCGTAGATAGTTTAAAACTGTTGTTGAAGACCCTGTTATTAAAGGTAGACGCTCAAAGACAACGGTGAAAAATTATTGTCTTTGAAGGAAAAGACAATAGTTTTCACCGTTGTAAAAATGTTGTCTTTTCTTTTAAAGACAACGGTTAAAAACTGTTGTCTTTGGGCACCCCTTTTAACAACACGACATTTAACAACAGCTCTAAAGGTGCTACGACAACGGTGAAAAATCGTTATTGTTAGGCTTTTTTCTTGTAGTGAGTCCTGGAAGCCAATTTTGGAAATTAATATTTATGAAATTAATAACTTAGGTAGATTTGAATCAATAGTGTTAAGTTTCGCTTGCGATTCAAATCTAAACCATTAAGAACAGATAAGTTAAATTTGGAATCAATGATGTTAAGTTCCGTCTGTGATTCCTAATTTAACTTATAAATAATACAATAGGTTATTTAAGGAAAGGTTCGACACTTGTACAAAATTTTTGTACAGTGGAACCGGTACGATTTTCTTAGGACTAACCAACAATTGGTATCAGAGCTAGGGTTTGCCTCTATGTGTTTGGATTTCAAATTAGGTTATGCACATGTCATACATAATTTAGGTAGGATAATAGTAGGATGTGCTAACTTTGTGGATGCATGCTCCAACTATTATGGCTTATAGATATTGTGTGTGATTGGACCCTTGGACATGTCAAGGGCATTATTTTGTGTGTGCATGATTGTATGTAACTAATACAGCAGGAGCTGTATTAGCCCTAGGATTTTAGAATTTTATTTTCAATCTAGATTACATGTGCATTCCCTAGTGGAATATATGATCGATATATGTAAAATTCTATTTTTATCGCGGATCGGATTCTTGCGAGGCGTGGTACTTTTGGAGCACCAGAGGCGCAGCGGAATAAGAAGCAAGATGGATGCGACGACTCGACCCGATGGCAGTGGCTAAAGATGACAACAGCTAGGGTTGGAGCACATGGAGGACAGTAACAGGAAAAGACCATAATAGTTGGAAAATAATTTCCATATTTATTGCTTTTATTTACTGTGATGTGTGTGTATGCATGTGATGTATGCTAGGATAACTTAAAATTCCTCACTTTAAATAACTAAGTGGGAGAGGGATTTATTTTAATAAATTCCACGGTCTCCATTACTGGTTTGTAAGTGATGCAAACAAACTTGCGCGTTGGCTCTGAGTGCCTTCCTCCATATCGGATGAGTTTGTTTGCGGATCACTAGATCAAACTTCCATTTAGGATGACTATAGGAAATTAATTAAGAGCGTGTGATCTTCCCCATCAGAAGGGGCATAATCTTATTAATGGACTTAGTGTCAAGTAATAGTATACACTTAGGCACGTCTAATAGTATCCTCCCCATCGGAGTCATTGCTATTATTTGTGTGACCGAAGAAAACTAACTATTAATTTGTCATAAAGATAGGTTGACAAGATAATAAAATTAAAACCCCCTCTTACTAATGTCGAGTTTTTGTATACGTCCACATTATCGTGGCATACAAAATTCATGGTGTATGAGGTAATTTTATTTGTTAGGATGACAAGAAAATAAAATTAATGGGAAAAACTCCTCTTACAAATGTTTGGTTTTGTATACGTCCACACTATCGTGGCATACAAAATTCACAGTGTTTGATGTAATTTTATTTGTCATAAAGACTTATTGACAAGATAATTAATGGGTAAAACCCTCCTCTTACAAATGTTTGAAGTTGTATACGTCCATACTATCGTGGCATGTAAAATTCACGGTATTTGAGGTGTTGGTGAATTTAAATGATATTGTTTTGAGGAATCAATATTATTTCAAATTCAAAGTTATTGACCAAAATATTTGATAGACCAACTATTAATTTTATTGGTCATAAAGTTAGGATGACGAGATAATAAAATTAATGAATAAAATCTCCTCTTTGTTTTTATATACGTCCACACTATCGTGGCATACAAAATTCATGGGGATTTTAAGGTGTTGGTCTTGACCAAATATTTTTGTGATTCTTAGGATTTAAAATGTTTGTCAATCCCCTAGTTGTTATACTATAGAATAGACTTAGTAGTCCCAATTGTAATGATTGGAAATAGGACTTGGACATTTAAGGTAGACTGTCCTCTTAGAGCTAAGAACAAAATAGGTGTATTTCATTCATTAGTTAATACATGATTAGTGATGTTATCTACCGGTACCTGGTGTGTAGATACGGGAGCCACTAATCATGTCTGCAATTCATTACAGAGGTTCTAGGAAATCCGATAACTATATGAAGGGGAAGTCACCGTCTACATGGGCACTACTACAAAAGTGGTAGTTGTTGCAGTGGGAGATATTTATCCTCTGATAGGGATAAAATATGGATTTTAAGAAATTATCTTTACGTACCAAGTTTAGAAAGAATTTGATTTCGGTTTCTAAACTATAGAAGAATAGATATTCTATCTATTTTGATAACAAACTTGTTATCAAGAAAATAGGAAAGATATCTGTTCTGGTACGTTGGTTAACAATTTATAAATTCAATAACTCCCACGATGCAATAAATGGAAATTAATAACACATCTTCTAACTATTAAGAGAAAGCAACCTTTAGAAATGAACCAATTATATCTTTGGCATCAAAGGTTAGGTTATTTTAACTTAAGTAGGATTCATTGGTAGCTGATGAACTTTTGGGTTCATTGGTAGTGGAAATCTTTCCAATCTGAGAGTCTTACTTGGAAGGAAAAATAACCGAGAAGCTTTTAAGTTTAAGGGATATGGAGCCAAAGATATAATGGAATTGGTTCATTCTGATTTGTGTGATCCTATGACTATCCAGACAAGAGGTAGTTTCGAATATCTCGTCTATTTTATAGACAACTATTCGAGACACAGATAGATTTACTTGATACACCACAAGTCTAAGTGCTTTGATTAGTTCAAAGAGTACGAGGCTGATGCGGAGAAATGTCAAAGTAAAAATATCGAGACACTACGGTGAGATCGTAGTAGCAAATACCTCTTGGGAGAATTTAGGAGTCACTTATCAGAAGTAGGGATTCAATCCAAACTAACTGCACTTGGTACATCCCAACAGAATGGTGTAGTAGAAAGAAGGTATAAGGCTCTTATGGAATAATTATATCGATGATGAGTTATTTAGAAAATTACCAAATTCGTTTTAAGGATATACTGTAACGCCCGCCCTCCCTGCTAACCCTAAGGGACGGGGCTACGATACTCTACGTACATATTACAGCGGAAGACTTAAAATAATTTTTCTTAGATTAATAAAACTTTTCTTTTGTTGCATACCCGAACTACACTAATATGGTTTCCATAACATGATAACAAGATAAATAGAAACATAACATCAAGTCACCCATTTAGTACTACAATTTATGAAACCAAAGCGTAATTCTTAAAAGTTCTTAAAGCAGGTTCTTATTTGGTTGCCTAGCCACAGCCACACACATCTCCTTGCCTCTCCTGCTGCTCCTTTAGCTCATCCAGCTTTTTCCTTTATCTGTGGTACAAGGAAAGTAAGCTGTGAGCACTCATGGCTCAGTAAGTTCCTTTCCTACTCACTAAAACCGAAAATCGTCACATGATCAAAGAATATCTCAACATAACATGATCTCAACTAGTCATGGCATAACATATCATACTCTTTAAGCATATCATGCAACATAACAAAATCATATCTAATCATGGCACATCATCTCTTAAAGCATAGCATGATACATAACATAATCATATCTAATCATGGCATATCATAGCTTCATCATAAGGTAGCATGGCATATCAAGCATAGCATGAAATATAACATAATCATGTCTAATCATGGCATATCATAAATCATAGCATCATCACAACATGATCATAAGGTATATGCAATATGATTTTGAAAACATGTATCCGAAAAACATGTGTATGTCTCATGATCTTTAAAACCATTTCTTCTTACATATATACTTGAACGTAATATCAACATATTCAGGGCCCCGGCTTGTACCATACATAGATAACATAGATGCGCGTGTCCTAAGTATATCCAAGGTAGCAAGTCTTGAATCATACTAGGAACTAGGTCAGGATCACACAGCCATAGACCTAGGGGCGTACTAAGGAGCCCATCCCTTACTAGCTTGGATCACACAGCAAGGCCTAGGGGCGTACTAAGGAGCCCATCCCTTTATTTTTACTAGCCCGGATCACACAGCCAAGGCCTAGGGACTGATTAGGAGTCCACCCTTGGTACAAGCCTTACAAAGTAAAGTAGCATGTATAAAAATGCATCATTTAGTCACATAGCATATCATAGAAGTATGCATCACTTAGGCATACATTATGTCATAAAAGTATGCATCACTTAGGCATACATCATATCATAAAAAGTATGCATCACTTAGGCATACATCATGTCATAAAAAGTATGCATCACTTAGGCATACATCATATCATAAAAAGTATGCATCACTTAGGCATACATCATGTCATAAAAGCATGCATATTTTCACTACATAGCATATCATGAGAGCATGCATATTTTAGGCACATAGCATATCATCAAAGCATGCATATTTCTATCCACATAGCATATCATGAAAGCATGCATATTTTAAGCACATATCATATCATCAAAGCATGCATATTTCTATCCACATAGCATATCATGAAAGCATGCATATTTTAAGCACATAGCATATCATCAAAGCATGCATATTTCTATCCACATGGCATATCATAAAAGCATGCATATTCTAAGCACATAACATATCATCAAAGCATGCATATTTCTAAGCACATATCATATCATGGAAAGTATAAATCACAAGCATACATGTTTAAGCATAAGGGTGTATCATGTGATTATACTAACATAAGAAACATGGTAACATAGTTAACTTGGGTTCTAAGCTTCCTAATCCCTTGGGTTCTTATCATGGCCGAACCCCCTTAGATCTCAATTTAGGTAAAAACAACCTCCAAGCATGTGGAACCTAAATTATCATCACATCAATTTCATAGGAAGCATTATAAGCATGATTAACTTGGTTTCTAAGTTCTCCAAGTCCCTAAACTCATGTGGCTGAACCCTATCAGGTGTGAAACAAGGTCTCAAATGTCATGAAAGCATGGAAACCTTAAACCATATTTATAGCATTTTTTTCCAAGTAACATAGTAAGCACATTTGAGCTAGTTACTAAGTTCTTCAAGCCCTTAACATATGTCATGGCCAAACTTTTAACAAGTATTCCTTAGGGCTAAAAACAAGTATACAAGCATGTGAACTTGAACTAACATCATATATAAATTCATAATAAGACATCATACAATAGGTATGGCCGAAACTTACCCTAGCCTCATTTAGGTCACTAAATAACATATAGTATGAGAACTTTGGTTTTCTACTTATCATATTTCATGTAGAGTGACATAAGCATATTTAATTTTTGTTCTAGGGTTTCTAGGGCATCTATCCCTTCATGGCCGAAACATACAATGGTCCATTTAGGTCATGGAAAAATTAAACAAGCATGTGACACAATCAACATATTATCATATTTCCATAAGAAGCATTTTTAACACCATTGGTTTCAATTCTAAGGCTTCTAGGTCTTTTAAACCCTACTTGGCCGAGACTCATCAGTGTATAAACTTGCTTCAAATAGCCTAAAAGCATAAGAAGTCATACAAGTTTCATAGCATGTATAAAGACAAGCATAATAAACATACATGTGAATTGTGTCTTAGGCTTCCTAGGTTTCTTTCTTTTTTTTCTTTTATTTTTCCTCATGGCCGAAACCTACCAATCCCTAAACTAGGTTTTAAGTGGCCTAAAGCATGGAAATCTAAGTAAGTTTCATGGTAAAAATTACTAAGAACATCATATACAAAGTTGGTTCATAAACAAGCTAGGACCCTTGTGATCTTACATGTCATATATCATGTAACTACATTTTCTATACTCTAATTAAGCATAAGAGCATCAAACAACTTCCATATCATAATATTACAGAGGTCTTGAGCATGTTAAAATTTTGTTTAAGCTTTTCTAAGCTATCCATCTTATCATGACCGAAAATCTAAAATAAGAGTTCATGAATTTCTAGCAATATTCAACATGCAATTCCTTAAGAGAACTCTATATTCTATCATACAAACATGGTTACTTAAGTTTAAAGGTCTTCCTAACCCTAAGACCTTTTCTTGGCCGAAACATATGAGTGGATTTCTTTTAGTTCCAAGTAACTTTCAAGCAAGAAAACCAATAAAAGACCCTTAGTAGTCCATGGGGGAAATCTTGTACTAGTTTGGTTAAACAATGATTTCTCTAACCTCTTGAAAATATTTTTGGCCGAAATTCTAGGGTTAGGTACTCCTCTAATCAAGCATCATATAGGTATAAAAACATGAAGGAAAAACCTTCCTACATAGCATAGAAAAATATCATGAAATGAGGACTTGTTTAAACCTTCCTAGATTTGAAGACTCTTCTTTGGCCGAATTTTCTTAAATTCTTTTCTAGGTTTTCTAATCCTCATAAAATCCGAAAATCATATAAAAAGCCTTGTACCACAGGTGAGGGGAAGCTTACATCCTTTTCGCTTGTGGATCTAAGGTGTGATGATGGAAGAAGTAGCCTCTTCTTCTTGTTCCCTTCCCTTGATTCCCTTGCTAAGTCCTCCTTGTATCTTAGGCTTTCTTAGGAGAAAACCTTGGCTTGGGGCCGAAGATGGAGGAGAGGGGACTGAGGTTTCGGTGAGGGAGAGGGAGAATGAGAAAAATGAGAGAAAATAGAATTTTCCCTTTACATATTCTCTTTTATGTTAAGGGGGAAGAGGTAGCAAACTTGGTTTTTGCTTTCCTTCTCCCTTAGCCTTTTTTTTCTATTTTCTTTTATTTATTTTATTTTATAATTTATTCTCATCATTCATGATGAAACAAGGGGGAATGAATCCCCTTCATTCTTCATTTAAGGTCACGGCAAGAGAGGGAAAAGAGAGAAGAAGGGAGGAAGGCAAATTGCCTTTCTCTTGCTCTTTTCTTGCTTTCTCTTCTTAGATCTTTACTCCTATCTTTATCATGCATTCCCTTTCCTTGCTATCAATATCTTCTCTCTATCCCAATTGGTTTCTGTTGGTGCGGGAAGCATCTAACGATCGAACCTGAGTTTTGATAATGGCAAAGGATTCAAAGTTAAGGTGTGTTGTGATCTAACATGTTGAATGAGTGTTTCAGAAAAGTCCTAACTGCGGTTAGGCAGGTGAAAACCCTAGGGAGTGGTAACCCTAGGTCCTAGGGGGTGGTAACCCTAGGTGGAGAAAAGTCATAACTGTGGTTAGGCAAAGGAAAAACCCTAGGGGGCGGTAACCCTAGGTCATAGGGGGTGGTAACCCTATGCGGAAAGTCTTGGTAGGTCGGTGGCTTCAGGCAAAAGTCCTAGGGGGTGGTAACCCTAGGTGGAAAGTCCTGGTGTCGCGAACCAGGTGAAAGACTGGACTAGCCGGGAAGCGGATGTCCAGCAGAAAGTCCGGAAGCGTCGAGTGCTGAGCAAAAGTCCAGTCGATCTGGAGGATCGTACTGGCAACAGGTAAATCTCCTGAGTGGAGTAGGTGAGGACGCGTTCCCCGTAGAGGGAACAGTAGGCGTCGGGTCGACCTAGGGTTTCCGGTAGGAAACCTGAAGTCAGACTCGGACAGTCAAGAGACTGTTAAATATTTCAATAGTTATATCATTGTTTTGTGCTAACTTTGTGCTGCAGGGTATTTTTGGGATTAACATATCTTGCAGGGACTAAAGTACAAAAAGAACAGTGTCGAGGCGCCTCCATGGAGCTTGGAGGCGCCTCGGGTGCGAGTCAGGAAAAGGCCAGCGCAGCAGACTGGAGGCGCCTTGAATGGAGTTCAAGGCGCCTTGGACCGGAGGTTGAAGGCGCCTTGGATAGGCTGAAGGCGCCTTGAACCAGATAGAGTTCGACCAGGTCCGTGCTGATCCACGCGGGTGACTCGGCTCGTTCAAGGCGCCTTGGTGAACAGTATAAGGCGCCTTGAACCCCCTTTATAAGGGGTCTCGACCAGCAGCTTCAAAACACAACTTTCAAGTGATCTTACTGCTACAAGCTGCTCACGAGACGATTCCGAAGTGCTGGTGCGAGACATCGACGACCCGGAGCTCTGAATCTTCAGATTACGATATTGTCGTCGGTATAACTGTGTTCTTTTTAATACTTAACTGTAATACTTGTACTCTTGTCGAGCTTATAGTTGTTGCCCACGAAAAGCGATCAAGGATCGCGGACCTTCGAGTAGGAGTCGTCACAGGCTCCGAACGAAGTAAAAATCCCTTGTCTCTCTGTGTCATTTTATTCCGCTGCATTAACTCTTACGTTTTACGATTCCGATAATTGAACGATTATAGCCGCGAGTGCTATTCACCCCCCCCCCCCCTCTAGCACGTCTCGATCCAACAGTTTCTACTAATTAATTCTATCTATTATAGTATAAGAGGTTCAAGGTTCAATCCTTGACCTCCTCTTCTTTTTATTTCACTTTATTTCATTTTGCTTCAACTTACTTCTTATTATTTTCTAAGGCAAAATTCATCATTCTCTTATTTATCTTAAAAGCTTAGTGGGCGTTACATATACACTGAAAACAGAAGTGAACATAATACCTTCTAAGTCAGAACTCTCTACTCCCACAGAATTACAGAATGGGCGTAAGCCTAGTCTGAAGCATATTCAGATTTGGGTGGTCTAGCACGTGAGAGACACTGAAAAATTGGACATGAGTTCACTTGTTTGTGAGTTATCCTAGAAAAACGAAAAGAGGTTTGTAGTCCTTAAAATCGGAAGGTCATTGTTGGCACCAATGCTCGATTTGAGAAAAGGACTATACTATAAACCACAAGCCCATGAGTAAAAATTGTTCTTAAGGAAATTAAAGGACACGTCTAACCTAGTACCAACTGTACAAGATGAAATATCACAAGAAACTGCAACACGTATCACAAATGATACACAATTGCAGAAAGTGCCTCGTCGTAGTGGGAGGGTTGTTAGACAACCTAAAATATTCATGTTTTGGGAGAGTCTTTGGACTCGATCCCTGGTGGACATGAACCTGATCCCCGGACATATGACGAAGCACTCCAAGATAAAGAGGCAGCATCTTTGCAAAAAGAAATAAATACTAAATTAGAATATATGTATTCTAATAGAGTCTGGGAGCTTATAAAATCACCAAATGGTGTAAAAGACATTGGGTGAAAATTAATCTATAATAGGAAAAGAGGGATAGACAGGAAGGTAGAAACTTTCAAAGCAAGGCTTGTTGAAAAAGGAAATCTTTTACCGGTAGCCATGCTTAAGTTTACCCGGATTCTTTATCTATGAGATTTAGCAAGTGGATGTCAAGACAGCTTTCCTTAATGAAAGTCTTGAAGAAAACATCCATATAAAGCAACCAGAAGGGTTCATTACAAAGAATAAAGAAGCATCTTGTGTGCAAGCTCAATCAGTCTATGGACTGAAGCAAAACTTCAAGGTCTTGGAAAATCTGGTTTAATGAAGTAATCCAGACCTTTGGATTTATTTAATAACCAAATGAGTCTTGTGTATACAAGGAGTGTGATGGAAAAGTGGTGGTATTTCTTGTACTATACGTAGATAACATTTTTGGTAGTTGGAAACAATATCAAAGTGTTGTCAGAAGTAAGGATATGGTTGTCCAAACAATTTGATATGAAGGACTTGGGAGAATGCATATATTCTTGGGATCAAAGGGATAGCAAGAAAAGAATATATTTTACTTATCCCAATCTTCATATATTGAAACAATCTTAGCTCGTTTTAGCATGCAGAACTCTAAGAAAGGTTTCTTACCTTTTAGGCATGGAGTAGCTTTATCTAAAGAGATGTCTCAGAAGACATCAAAGGAAATAAAGGACATGAAGGCAGTTCCTTATGCTTCGGCTGTAGGAAGTCTAATGTATACAATGCTGTGTACGAGACTGGATATCTGTTTTGTCGTGGGCATGGTTAGTAGATATCAAAGTAACTCTGGACAAGGACATTTGTCTGTGGTAAAACATATATTGAAGTACCTTAGAGGTACTAGAGATTATATGCTAGCTTACAAGGCAGATAATTTGGTCCCTGTGGGTTACATGGATTTTAACATCCAATCGGAAAGGGACAATAGTAAATCAACCTTGGGGTTTTGTGTTTACTTTAGGAGGTAAAGTCATAACTATGGAAGAGTGATAAGCATAGGTGCTTTTACGGACTCCACCATAGAAGCTGAGTATATGCCAGCCTCTGAGGTAGCCATAGAAGCTGTATGGCTCAGATACTTCAAGATAGACTTAGATATGATTTTTGATTTGCCCAAAATAATTTGGTGTAGTAGCAAACTCGAAGAAACCATAAGTCCATAAGGCAAGTAAACACAATAGAGCGTAAGTACCACCCAATACGAGAAATTGTATAAACGAGGAGATGTTGTTGCCGCCTAGATTGCATCAGATGATGACCTATAGATCTTTTCACTAAGGCCCTTAAGGCAAGAGCTTTTGATGGGCATATTGAAGGGTTGGGAATCAGATGTATGGCAGCAGATATGACAGCTTAGTCTTTTAGTATAAGTGGGAGATTGTTAGAGTGTATACTAAAAGTCTAGCTTTTGGTATAAACATTTATCTAGAAATAAGAATCACATTGGTCAAATATCTACATTTATGATAAATGTAGTTGTTCAATTAATTTATATTTTAGATAACATGGTGTGTGGTGTCACACACAGAAGATCATGTTATCAGTTCTTTATAAATTATAAACAGTTGCTCACGACTAAGATGGAAAGGAACAAACAATTGGAATAGTCGTAGTGTAATTAGGTATTAGTTTATCTTGACTAATAAATTACACTAGTACACTCTAAGTGTATTGAGTAGGACCATTTTAGGTAAGTTCTTTTTATACTGACTTGATAAAAGAACTAGACCTTAGTTATTATGGAAGTGTGTGCTCTTAATCCTAATATAATAACAAGCACATATATTTGATATTTATTTCTTTAATTTATCAATGGGTGAGATTTAGTTTGATAAATCAATAAGCCCGATAAGTTGGAAAATGATATCACTTATAGTATGTGTTGTTGATTATAGAAGGAATCTGTGTCCTAGTAATCTATGTTGAGAATGACCCCAAGAGGAGCTCATAAGGATTGCCATGTTAAACCCTGCAGGTGGACTTAGTCCGACATGACGATAAGGTTGAGTGGTACTACTCTTGGACTAAGATATTAATTAAGTGAGTTGTCAGTAACTCATTTAATTAGTGGACATTCATTATCTTAAACACAGGGAGACTAACACACTCATAATAAGAAGGAGCCTAAAATGTAATTTGGGATTGGTGCGGTAGTTCAATAATAGTTCTTTAGTGGAATGAATTATTATTGACGAAATTCAGTTGTGTGTTCGGGGCGAACACGGGATGCTTAATTTCATCGAGAGACCAAAACCAATTCCTCCTCTCGGTCCCTATCGTAGCCTCTTGTATATAGAGATTTATACCCACCACATACCCACCTTCTTACCCAACCAATAGGAGCCGGCCAAGCCAAGCTTGAAGCTCAAGCTTAGGGCCGGCCAAGCCTAAAGGTTGAGCCTTAAGGTGGTCGACCAATAGCTTGGAGCCCAAGCTTAGGTGGCCGACCACATCATATTAAAAGGGGATTTTTGTTAAAATTATTTCTTATGTGGATATCATGGTTTTAAAAGAGAGTTTAGAATTTAAATATTTCCTTTTATAGCTTTCTACAAAAGATTCAGAAAAGATTTGAAATCTTTCCTTATTTGTAGATTGAAAGGTAGATTTTAATTTTGAGAAAACTTTCCTTTTTAACCATGTTCATGATTTAAAAGAGAGTTTAAAAAATAAATATTCTCTTTTATAAGTTTCTACAAAAGATTAAGAAAAGATTTGATATCTTTCCTTATTTGTAGATTAAAAGAGATTTTAATTTTTAGAGATAACTTTCTTTTTATCCACATGTTTAAAAGAAAGATTTTAATTTATAAAATTTTCTTTTTTACAAACCACCATGAAGGGAAAAATTATTGGAGAAATTTTTTATAAATTTTCGGAGACAAATTAGGAAGTTTTAATTAATTAAAACTCTCCTTGTTTTGTTTTTAAAGTGGCCGGCCATTGTAAATTGAGAAGAGAAAATTGTTTTTAATTAAATAAATTTTCCTTTTCATGACAAAAGAATTAAGGAAGTTTTTGTTTAAATTTCCTTATTTGCCAAAACCAAGGATTATAAAAGAGGGGGTAGAGGTGACTTCATGGGTGAACGACTCTATTCTATTCTTCCTCTCTTTTCCTCCTTGGTGGCCGACCCTAGCTTCTCCCTCTTCTCTTCTTCTTGTGGTCGGCGGCAACCCCTCTTGGAGCTCTTGATGGTGGCCGGTTCTAGCTAGGAGAAGAAGGAGAGAAAGGAGGTTTTGTTTCTTGCATCCCTTGGAACTTGGTGGTGGTGGTCGGACCTCTACTTCTCTTGGAGAATTGTGGTGGCCGAAACCTAGAAGGAAGAAGAAGGTGCTTGGTGGTTCTCGTCTCGGAAGATCGTTGCCCACACAATGTCCGAGGTTAGAAGAGGAATACGGTAGAAGATCAAGAGGTTATTTTTGCTTACAAAGAAAGGTATAACTAGTAATTGTTTTACGCATCATACTAGTTTTCTTTGTATAGTTATTTTTGGAAATACCAAACACAAGAGGCATATGATTCTAGAGTTTTCGAAATAATTTTTCGAGTTTGTGTTTTCTTCTTTTTCGAATTTGTGATTCGATTGTTCTTTTTGGTTAACCTAGAGTTATTTAAGGAAATAAATATTAACTTTCCTTAAAAGGCTTTGCCTAGGCGGTGGTGGTTGCTCTCATATCCAAGAAGGTCATGTGCCTCGCCATGTAGTCTTGGAAGCCAATTTTGAAAATTAATATTTATGGAATTAATAACTTAGGTAGATTTGAATTAATAGTATTAAGTTTCACTTGCGATTCAAATCTAAACCATTAAGAACAGATAAGTTAAATTTGGAATCAATGATGTTAAGTTCCGTCTGTGATTCCTAATTTAACTTCTAAATAACACAATAGGTTATTTAAGGAAAGGTTCAACACTTGTACAAAATTTTTGTACAATGGAACCGGTACGATTTTCTTAGGACTAACCAACACATGGAATAATCAAGGAGCTAATCACCAATTTAACGAATCTCATAGAAATGGTGTGAGATCTCGGAAAAAATTTAAATAGCAAACACTGAAATATAACCATGCAGTATAAATGCTGAAGAAACTCTAACCCACATACCTCAAGTAAAAAGATGGGGGTATCGAGCTCGGATCGTATCCTCCAGCTCCCACGTAGCCTCCTCGTCAGAATGATGCTGCCATCCGACTTTAACCAGTCGGACTGTCTTGTTCCGCAGTTGATGCTCTCTACGGTCCAGAATCCGTACCGGAACCTCCTTGTAAGTAATGTCCGCCTGAATAGGAACTGATATATCCGACAGAACATGTGCCGGATCTTATACGTATCTCCTCAGCATAGATACATGGAATACATCATGAATGCCGGCTAGAGATGGTGGTAGCGCCAGACGGTAAGCTACTGCTCCAATCCTCTCCAAGATCTGGAATGACCCAATATATGGTGGAGCTAGCTTACCTCGAAGACCAAATCGCTTCACCCCCTTCGTGGGTGAAACTCTCAGAAACACATGATCACCAATAGAGAACTCCAGGGGTCTCTATCGCCGATCAACATAACTCTTCTGACGGTCCTGAGCCTCTGACATCCTCCGTCTGATAGTGCGAACTAACTCTGCATCCTGCTGAGCTCTCTGAGGTCCTATCAGCTGGGCCTCCCCAACCTCCTCCCAAAGGATGGGTGTCTGACACGATCTACCATACAACACCTCAAACGGTGCCATCTGGATAGCCGAATGATAACTATTGTTATAGGCGAACTCCACTAATGGCAGGTGGTCCTCCCAACTGCCTCCGAAATCCATAACGCAAGACCTCAGTAAGTCCTCCAATGTCTGAATAGTCCGCTCTGACTGCCCATCTGTCTGCGGATGGAATGCCGTACTAAAACGAAGCTGTGTGCCCAAGGCCCACTGCAGACTCTGCCAGAATCGGGACGTGAACCGTGGGTCTCTATCAGATATAATGCTCAACAGAACTCCATGCAATCTGATAATCTCTCGACAATATAACTCAGCTAATCGATCCAGAGAATCAGTCTTCCGGATTGCTAAAAAGTGTGCGGATTTGGTTAATCGGTCAACGATTACCCAAATCGCATCATGGTCTCGTCGAGTCCTAGGAAATCCCACTACGAAATCCATAGTAATATGCTCCCACTTCCACTCTGGAATAGGGATCCTCTGAAGTAATCTAGTAGGTCTTTGGTGCTCAGCCTTCACCTGCTGACAGACAAGACATCTGGCTACAAACTCCGCGATGTCTTTCTTCATACCGTTCCACCAATAGGAACACCTCAAATCACGATTCCTACGGGTCCCACCTGGGTGGATAGCAAATCTAGAACGATGAGCCTCCTGAAGTAACTCCTCCATGACCGGGTGAGACTGAGGTGCACAAAATCTACCTCAGAAATAAACAAACCCCTCATCATCTCGTGTAAACTCGGTCTGCTGTCCGGAAGCTATCTGGCTGCTAATGAACTGTAAATGCTGATCTCCGGCCTGGGCCTCTCGAATCCTCATCCTGATCGACGACTGAGCAACCATGGTAACAAGAATACCCTGCCCTGTCCGTCCCTGCTCCTCAAGGCCCAACTCGGAGAATCCCTGAATCAAGTCCGTGACTAAAACTCGGTGACAAGCTAAAGTCCCTCTGGACTTCTTGCTATGTGCATCAGCAACCACATTAGCTTTACCCGGATGGTAGCTAATAGTACAATCATAGTCCTTCAGGAACTCCATCCATCTCCTCTGTCGGCGATTGAGTTCCTTCTGTGTGAAAATATATTTGAGACTCTTATGATCAGTAAGAATCTCAAAAGTAATACCATAAAGATGATGTCGCCAAATCTTCAAAGGAAAGATAATAGCGGCTAGCTCTAAATCATGTACTGGGTAGTTCTTCTCATGCTCCTTCAACTAACGAGAAGCATAGGAGACTACCCTACCGTGCTGCATCAAAATAGCGCCCAAGCCCTGAAGAGATGCGTCTGTGTAAAGTACGAATCCGTCATCACCAGAAGGTAAAACCAAAGCGGTGCCGATGCAATCTCCTCTTGACTCACAGGCGGTCTGCAAGCCTCGACCACGAACTACACCTTTCCGGTCAAGCGTGTCAACGATATAGCAATTCTGGAGAAACCCTCTACGAACTTCCGTAATATCCGGCCGGTCCAAGGAAACTCCGGATCTCTTCGGCTGCTCCCAGCTAGTGATAGCCTCGATCTTCTGTGGATCTACTGAAATACCTCGGCTAGACACCACGTGTCCCAGAAAACCAACTGAGGATAGCCAAAATGCACATTTGCTGAACTTCGCATACAGATGATGTCGTCGAAGAGTCTCCAAGACTATGCGAAGGTGCTGCGCATGTTCCTCCTCGGAACGTGAATAGATCAATATGTCATCGATAAACACAATAACAAACTGATCTAGGTACTCCAGAAAGATACGGTTCATCAGATCCATAAATACTACAGGAGCATTGATAAGCCCAAATGGCATTACCAAAAACTCGTAATGTCCGTATCTGGTGCAAAATGCTGTCTTCTGAATATCAGAATCTCTAACTCTCAGCTGATGATATCCAGACCGCAGATCAATCTTAGAATACACTGATGTATCTCTGAGCTGATCAAATAAATCCTCAATCCGTGGCAAGAGGTACTTATTTCTGATAGTCACTGCATTCAGCTGCCTATAATCGATGCACAACCTCAGAGTACCATCCTTCTTCTTGACGAATAATACAGGAGAACACTAAGGCGGAATACCGTGGGGTTCTCCACAAGGACATCGAAATGCTCCTGCCCGTACATGCCATATGCAGCTGCTGCATGAGGGGTTGTCCTCTGTTGACGATGCGAAGATTGGGCTTTCGACCCGCCTCGCTGAGTCCCGGACTGACCAAACTGTCATCCCGGAATAGAAATCTCGAAAGCTACATGCTGAGCCTTCAGCGAATAGTTTAGGCTCAAGTGCCTAGGCAGTTTGCAATAATAGCAAATTGACTGTCTCAGGGTGCATGCAGAGGTGATGTGATCTCAGGATCCACATCGGGTGCAGTGAGAGTCACCGGTGGATAGTTTCCGGTTCTGCTGAGAAGACCGGGAATGTCCTAATGCAGAGCGTC
This sequence comes from Zingiber officinale, assembly GCF_018446385.1. Classification (NCBI taxonomy): domain Eukaryota; kingdom Viridiplantae; phylum Streptophyta; class Magnoliopsida; order Zingiberales; family Zingiberaceae; genus Zingiber; species Zingiber officinale. The sequence goes on from NC_055988.1 coordinate 128,067,909, forward strand.
CAGACTTCTGGGGTCGGCCAAATGACCCAGAAGTACCCTGACCCGTCTGAGTGTGACTGCTCTGCTGCTGCCCAGTAGCCTGTGGCTGCTGGGTCTGTCCGGAAGTCCGATCAGTCTACTTCCTCTTTTTGTCTGCATTCACTCTCTGATGAGCAAACTCAATCATAAGAGCCCTATCCAGTACCTCTGTGTATGATGCTATACCAAGACAAGCGATCTTCACCTGAAGATGCCCGTCCAGTCCCTGGATAAACTGGAGCATACGAGATCTACCCTCGGCAACCAACTCAGGACAGAATCTAACCAACCAATTAAATTCGGCATTATACTCCATCACTGATCGATTATTTTGTCGAAGACTCAGAAAATCCTGCCGACGTGTCATCTGATACGCGCGGGGAAAATACTGACTCTCAGATGCCTCCCTAAATCTCACCCAAGTAATATGCTTCTCGCCTATAATCGAGCGCTGTGTGTCCCACCAGATCTCTGCCTCATCTAGTACCTCAAGTACGCAGTAGTAGGCACGACTGGAGGGGGGTGCCGGGTATACTGAAGGTGATACCACTAATGGTATAGTCGAGGTATGTACCTCTGAAGTCGGAACCGTCGGGATCTTATAATCAGACGTGCCTATAATATCCTGACGAGTCTGTCCCTGACGGACAAGCTTGACCCTAGCAGATCTCTCTGGAGACTCTATCTCCAGAGAATCTATCGGCCTCTAACGTGGATGACCACGTCTCAATATCGAAACACGTGTATGTACCATATCAGTAAACAAAATATTACCCAGATATCACTACAGGTATAAAAACTATAAAATTACCTGTTTTACCTATTTGTCGTCTGGAGATATCCTGTCGCTGCTTAGCCCCAAATAGAACCTCGTCAAAATACCTCGGAATTCCGAACGAGAAAATCGACGGAAATCCATACAATCCGAAAATATCCAGATAAACTCGTAAACTCCAGAACACGAGAAACAAGTATCAGAAATCCGCTCTGATACCAAAAATATTATCATGCCCCAGGTAGTCCCTGCCAGAAGAAATTTCGGCAGCATCTCCCCTGTACGGGTGACAATATGAATCCAGAATACATATATCTCTATACCTCGGCCACACACGACCGGAATAATACAATACAAATAAGAAACAATCCACGCAGTTATATTCAACATTTCCACACAGATATAATATGAACAATCCACGCAGTTATATAAAGAAAGAACGATATAGAATCCTCGAAGATAGATGTAAACATCCTACTCCACTACAACGAAGAAAGACAGAATCCACGAAGTAATGAAGATATATCCGGAGCGGAAAACCAAAAGTAGTAAACCCAAGTGTTCGTTATAAAGTCCACAATACAAAACCCACATCATAAGTATATAAGATGCAAAAACAAAACAGATCCCGACAACAGGAAATCCTCGCGATAAAGGGGCAAGCGACTGGAATCTCTCCTGACGGCTTCAACCTGAAAAATAGTAACAACGGGGTGAGTTCAAAGAACTCAGCAGATAATCCAATAGATATGTACAGCAACATATAACTACTAGCAATATCCTAAGGTACAGTCTCCTAAACCATAGGATCTATAGTACAGTTTCATAACAGTACAATCTACGGTACAATCTCCTAACAGTATAATCTACGGTACAGTCTCCTAACAGTATAACATATAGTACAGTCTCCTAAGTATAACAGGTGTGCATAACTGAATAAACTGCAGTAACCATCAATAAGCATGTAACACAGTCTACTGCAAGAATAATAAGAAATGCATAACTGAAATAAACTGTACTCACCTGCGAGGCTTGTGCAACTGACTGTGAACATACACAGGTAAAATAGTCAGAGCAAAAGCATATAACTTGTATGCATGTCAATCATATGCAATCACCAAAATGCATCAATCATAAATAATGCAATCTGTGCATATGATGCAAATGACATGTCCTGGTCACCCCTACTGCCATGCTCAGCCGTCTCACACACAATGGTGAGACCGAGTGGGTAGGGCTGTGACAACCGTGCACTCTGCCGTCACTACTCCTGATGAGTGACCGAGTGGACGGGATGCTGTCGGAGTACACCTATCCTCCTGCCTCAAACATAGTGAGGGAGCGCAATGCTCTCATCTCCCGGTACACAATGACGGGGAGGGATCCCGGCTGCAACCCCGCTGTATCGTGCTACCCATGAGCACCCCAGCGGTGCACCACCGAGCAACCTGCCATACACACCCTGAGTGCTGTGCCAATACCCATGTAGTGGTCACGCTGTGTGCAGGCCCTCATGTAGCCGACCGACGAGCTCAACAATAATGGAGTCGTCAATCGCCCAGCATGCAATCATGCAATATGGTGCATGCGGCTACAGTATGTCATACCTGAACATATCCTCCTCCATATGCGTAGGTGCCAATAAAACAAACACATATGTATAACAATGATATAAGCAACGCAAATCCAACAACATATAACAAGTATCTCCAGCAACTAGTCAAGTGTAGATAAGCATCATAAATATCCATCTCTATGAACATATATACACATGGCAAAAGATAAAAGCATCCAGTTCTAAAGTAAAGCAACTAACAGAAGAAGCATGTGATAGGTATCAACTAAGCCAAGACCAGGGAAGAGATAATCTACCATCTACCACTAGTAATTATATATAAACTACACATATCATAAGACATTATCAAAAAGATAAGTCAAAGGGTACCCGCCTCAAATAGAAGGTACGATCAAGCAATCCAAGGTCGAGACGTTTGTCTCGAATCAAAGTCCTATATCAAATAATATATATATTTTATTTAGCTAAATCCAAATGAATAGATAAATAAAATCTCTAAAACTAAATTAGGGCAAAACCCTAATCAATACAATCTCAACCTAGCTAATTAAATTTAACGGTCAATTAGGATTAGTTACCTAATCCCGAATCACCAATAGATTAGAAATCTAAACTTAGATTAAATCTAATAGTTGACTAGGGTTAAGTGTCTTAACCCTAATTATTCCATTAGATTAATCTAAGTAATTAAATCTAATCACAATCAACATAACCTTAATTCAAATGTGCACATTATGTATCAACTAATCAGGGATTAATCCAATGCATTCCTAATCCAATACATGAATCTAATTCATCAACATGTAACAATTACTCTACTCCTTACCTTGATTCTCAACTGCTGGAAGGAGGTCTTGTTGAAACAAAGGTGAGTTGCGTGATCAAGAACACCACAGAGCACAGTGAGAGGAATTTTCCTTGCTGGATCAGAGGAATCACAGCTAGCCCTACTGGAATTCTTCCCCACTTCAACTGATACCTCAATTACAGCAAGAAGGAGACGTCCAAGCACTGATCCGGGAATTACAGCAAGTAATTAGATCCGACCTCTCCCTCCTAGTTCAGGACCGAAAGAAAACCACCATAACCTATATCAGAGCCTCACCTCCTGATCGAATCAAGTTTGGAATCAAGCACCAGATTGGAGATCATGGATCAAACCATAGCTAAACAATTCACCTACCTCAAAGATAGGCGACAACCAAGAGACGAGAAGGAATCGGTTGCTTACCTTCAAAGCCGGCAACGACACTGGAACAGAGCTAGGGCTCGGCAGGCACAATTGGATATGATCAAATAGAACCGAGATGAAGGAAACCAGAAGAGGGGAAAGGGAAGGTCTACTGGTTGAAGAGGATGCAAGATCCGGCTCCTCGCCGTGCCCTAGCCACCGAGAGGTCGTCGGACCATCCGCGAGAGAGAAGGTCTACGGCTGGATCGAAGCTCAATAGATGCCGATGCCGGCGGGGAAAGATCGCCGGAGCTGGAAACCCTAATCCCGTGGCATCGCTCGTCCGCGAGAGAGAGCATAGAGGAGAGATCGGGAAGAAAAGAGGGGAGATCGGGATCGCATTGGGGCAGAGAGGGAAGGAGAGGAAATAAAAATCGGGTTCGGCGTTTTGGGGAAGAAGGAATAAAAGAAAAGGAATATATAATTAAAACTTCTCCTCACTTAAACGGGTATCCTAAACATGCTTTATCCGAACCCGCCGATCGATCCCCTCAAAACCATTCGTACGAGCTCCGAAAAATCCCCAGAAAATTTCTAAAAATTTCGGAAAAATTCTATAAGACTATTTCTCAAATAACCCTATTATTTAAATTTTCGAGATCTCACAAATGGTAACTCATTGGGACACACAAAGGTATACTTTAAATGCATTTCCAAGAACACCAGAATGGACATCTATAGCAGCCTCCTACTATATCTCTAAAAATCTCAAGGTAAGTACATTAGAAAATCATTTTTTGACTTTCGAATTACATGAATCTCGGTGTACTGGACAAAGGAAGAGACCAAGTCAGAACCTAGCACTACAAGCCCAAAAGAGCGAACCAAATTCAGACTCTGAATCATCCATCGACGTAGATGAAGCAACATTATTGGTATGGAAATTTAATAGATTTATTAAATCTAGTAAATTTAAATTACAGGCGAAAAAGGACTTTCAGAGCAAAAGGAAGATTTGATGCTATAATTGCCAAGAAGAAGGGCACATCAAGGATGATTTCCCTAAACTGAAAAAGGAGAAAGGCAAGGGCAAAAGACCAACAAGATCGAACATCAAGAATTTAAAGGCAACATGGGATGAATCTTTGTCTCCGAGTCTGAGATCAAGGCCTATGCTAGACTAGCCCTACTGGCTGACCACCAAGAAGAAGATGAAAGTAGTTCAGAGATGAGCATTGATGACGAGGGAGGATCTTCAGAAGAAAACTGCGATGAAGGGGTGACATTAGAATACGAGGTAAGTAACTTACGTGCTTTACCTCCTGAAAAGTCATTTCAATTTATTAAGGTACTCTCCAAGGATTTAGTAAAATTAGAAAGAAAAAATGCTAAGATAAAACTAACCTTAGCTAATTCATGCCCATATAAAAGTATGATAATCTAAGAATAGTAAATAATAAATTGAAAGCACAATAGAAAAACTAGAAAATGACTATGCATGTTTGAATTCGAATAGTTGTCAAAAATCAAAATTTAGATATTATAGTAGAATCAACAGGTACATTAGAAATCACCAAGCATAGATCAGGAAAATCCCTAGAAGTTATATACCTCCAAAATTTTTTAATAAATTTGGTAGATAGGAACCTATATTGGGTTCCAAAATCATTTTTAGATTAAATTTCATTTTTTATATTGAAATGGTCTCAATTATATATATATATATAAATTTTTTATACAATCCGATGATTTAATCTATAAGCGGATTTTTTTTCAAATTTTTTTACTGTTGAGTAATTTTTTTATTAACGAAAAGCATACTTTGAAATTGAAAATTATTTTGTAGACTTAAAAAATCTTATTTTCTGTGATAAAATATAATATTTTATGTTAAAATAAAAAAAATTAAAATTTTTTTGCCGTTAAGTTATTTCTATGGATTTATTAACGATATCGGTATATTGAAAATTAATAATAATTTCAGATTTATTTTTGAAAAAATTATTCTTTTGTGATAAAACATGATATTCTCTATCCTTACAATTTTTTTATTTTTTTAATATTATCTAAATTATTATGAATTACTTTGCAAAAATTATATTTTTAAATTAAAAACTCAAAGTAAATAGAAATTTGAAAACTTAGAAAATTATGTGTTTTCCACATCTTAGAAAACTAGTATGACAATTATTTCTGAAAAATATCAGCTTCCTAAAAATTCTTGTTATATACCCCTAGAAATAGGTTTATGTTATTTTTCCCTTTTTTTAAATATGATCAAAGAGAGAGAAATAGGTACAAGTTAAGAGGGAGTATTACGAAGTTTGTAATTTTTTAACTCACTTAATTCTCATAATTTTTATCCTTATATTTATTTTTGCAATTAACTTGTTTAATTCATTGGTTTACTATATTATTACATTTTAAACCCTAACTTTAACTTGGATTGATGCACATTAAAAAGGAGGAGATTGTTAGTACCCGGGATAGTTTTGATGTGATTAACTAAGTTTAATTAGGTCCTGCTGTGTTTGATCCTTGTGTCTAAGTGTGCAGGAGCTTAGGAACACAAGAAGTTGAGTAGAAGACGAGCAAGAAGGATGACATGAGAAGGGAGTCAACAGGCTCAGTGCATCAGAAGGACAAGATGTTGCGGAAGAGTATACTGTTGGTGCAATATCCCCTAGGTCAAGGTTGACCAGGTTGACTAAGCTTGAGTTGCCTTAAGTTTGAGTCTTAATGTTTGGGGTTCGATGTTTGACAATATATGGAGATTGCAGTTTTGTCCATGTGTGGTGATTGGTCAAGTAGGTCAAGGTTGACAGGATACTTGATTGAAAAGTCTTAACTGGAGATTAGACAAGGGCACGTCCAATGAGAAGGTTGGCAGAAGATGAAAATCCAGGTGGGTCAGTGTTGACCGAACACTTGGTGTTGAAAGCCCTAGTGAGTGAAGCTAGGCAGATGGAAATCCTGGTGAGTGAAGCAGGGTAAAAGACCTAGTGAGTGAAGCTAAGAAGATGGAAATCCTAGTGAGTGAAGTCAGGTAAAAGCCCTAGTGAGTGAAGCTAGGCAGATGGAAATCCTGGTGAGTAAAGCTAGGTGAAAGACCTAGTGAGTGAAGCTAGGTAGATGGAAATCTTGATGAGTGAAGCTAGGTGGAAGCCCTAGTTAGTGAAGCTAGGTAGTGAGAAAGTCCTGGTGAGTGAAGCTAGGCGCATGAAAATTTAGGTGGGTCAAGGGTGACTGGACACCTTGTAACGACCCAAATTTCCTCATTTTGAGTCTCAGAAATAATTCAAAAATATTTAGAAATACACTTAAAATATTCTAGAGATTTTTAGAAATTTTTAGAGTATTTTTATGTAATTTTTGGAGTTCGTTTGGTATTTTTACCAAACAAAAGAAGTTAAAAAAAAAGTAAAGTGTTAAGGTTGGGTTTTGAACCCTAAACCCTAGACCGAACTAGACCTTAACCAAGGTCAGCCAACCAACTGAGCTAAGCAAGTTTTGTTATAATATAAGGGAATTAAATGTAGTTAAGTAGTTGTAAGAAACGAAATAAAAATTCCGTTTAAAAAGGAGCCGAGGACGGCTCGAACCCAAGACCTTCGGGAACTTATCTTTCCAGCGGACCAAGCGCGCCAGCGGGTATTTCGTAAACAGATTCATAACGAATTGGTCTTAAGCTGTAGTTATAAAAGGATAAGTTAGGAGAGGTATTAATTATTTTCTTTTCCCTCAAAATTTCTCTTCTCGCACACGGCGACGGCGTCCGCGATTTCCTGTTCTCGGGCGAAGACGAAGCCGAGGCTAGGGCTTCGTCTCCGGCGGCCGGCGAGCGTCTTCTTCCGTGAGTTCTTCACCGATCCAAGCTCCTCTCGTAAAGGAGAACTCGAAGGCGCGAAGAAGACCGAGATTTCAAGCTCGCCGCAAGCCCTAGAAGAATTAGAAGTTCTTCTCTTCGGCTGTGAATCAAGGAAACGAAGGTGAGTTGCTTCTCACCTGCAGTAGGAGTAGTTCCGTGATTTATTCCTTGTTCCTTTCTTTGTGTCCGAAGCTTTGCACGAAACCTTAGAGTTTGTTTGTAAGTGAACTGTTGCTAGGGATTTGAAGGAGATTCCCGAAGCTTTGCATGAGTTTGTTTATATATTAGAAGTAGTGTTTTCTTTCTCGTGCTTGCCGCCGTGAACCCTAAAGGAAGAAAGGGGATAATTAGTTTAGACAGTGAGTTGGTTCTGTATTTTCAATTAAGCTTTACCTGAGTTTTGAATTCTAGCAGATTCAAGCCTACTATCATCTTCATGTATCAATTTCCTTTATCGTAATAGCATTCTTTCCTTATGCCTTGCTTTGCTGGAAACAATTCAGAATCTGTAGATGATCTAGTTGCATTTCGTTTGGTTTCTGTGAACATTGTTTGAAGCTGGGGTTTGATATAGAATTGCCTCTCGAGATTGTTCGATTTCTTTGTTGAGGAATTCGATCTCTGTTTTGCGTTGTTGAACCCTTACAATTGAGTTTTATGATACTTGCAAGTTGTTGCATTAGTAAATTTAATGTAGATACTTCACCTAACTTCTTAGGAGTTTTGGAATTATGGAACAATTAGTGATGTAGTATATATTTTATCATGCACTAATGGATTTCATATTCATTAAGTGCAGATTTAGTTTAGTTTGATTAAGCAAATGCAGATTTAGTTTAGTTTCTAACATGTGCAGATTTAAATTCCGAGATTTGATTTCCTTCTTCTAATTTCCATTGTAGCATGTTGAAGAATTTTGTTTTCCTATCTATTAGTATTGCCGAAAATTAGATGTATGATCATTGGTGGTTTAGGATCGAATGATAGATGATACATGTTGGTAGTTAGGAATTTAACTAGTTGGGGATTTAACTAGTTAAGTTTTCTTTTTATTTTTATGGAAGCATGCTTAAAGTATCGCAGTACAGATTTTTATTAAGTAGAGCAGTGGATGTGTTCTAGTGCACACCAAGTGCTTGATAAAATGCTTAGCTCAATATAATACTACAGTAGGCATTTTAATAGCTCAGTTAATGCAGTAGAAGCATTTAAAATAACTTATTTAGTCTTGCTTCAGCTTATATGGGACTACGGTCCAATGGGTGGGCTCCCACAGTCGCCTCTAGGTTCAGATAATCTAGTTCTAGGTTCAGATAACCTAGTTAAAGCAAGGTAAGAAAATTAATTATGAAATCAGCATTTTATTTTCAGCAAAGGCACTGTACTGGATTAGATATCCATTGGGTTGGGCTCCCACAGTCGTCCCTAGGTTTAGATAACCTAGTAAACCCTACTAGACTCGGAACTTGCAATCCCGGGTTTAGTTAGGGATGCGCGCACAGCAAGTACAGTTGCCGGGCCCATCAGCAACATGATTATTATTTTAATCTATTATGTAAATAGTTTTCAAAACTTCACAAATTAGTTATGTGAATACAAGTTAGACTCAGTTTAGCATTAATTAGTTTAGCTTAGGTATCAATTCAGTTTCTTATTGATACACATGATAGTTCTATGATTGGCTTTACATGTTAGTTTTTCAGTTAGTTTCTTCGCTATTTATGAGCATGATTAGCTATACATGTTTAGTATTTCAGTTAGTATGTTTCCTTTACTGCTATTTATGAGCATGATTAGCTATACATGTTAGCTTTTTAGTTAGTTGATTTCTTTGCTATTTATGAGCATGAGTAGCTCTACATGTTCGCATTCAGTTTTAGCATGTTTTATTTATATACATGCATATCGAGTTTTTGTGAGTAGGATAGCGCTCACTAAGCTTTTAGCTTATAGATACTATTTTCCTCCTACTATAGATAAAGGAAAAGGAAAAGTATAAGAAGGAAGGCGACAAGGAGATGCTGTGACAGTGTGTGTGATGCCAGGACTATGGAGAGATCCAGAATTAGTTGGCAAAATTGTCAAGACTTTTCTTTTAGTTCTCTTTTAATGTTATATTGAAATTGAGTTTATTTCTGTAACGACCCACCTTCTACTACTAGGCTATAAGGCGAATCGCTACAGTTGTACTGTGCTAAACTATACTGTGCGGAAAACTGGGTAAAATAAAAATTTTACTAAACTATTGTAGTTGCCTCTGCTAAACTCCGTGAGGGTGAGACTTCATATCCCACTACCTTATAAATGTTCATAGCTATACTAAGGAGGTGGAACTAGGGTTTGGATCGGTCCCTTGAACGATCCACTGACCCCCCACGCTAACACTGGCTGGATCGGTCGGCAGACCGATCCAGGTATAGCTGGATCGGTCGGCAGACCGATCCAGGCACCCGAAATTCTCCTGGAGGCTACTGTATCGTGCTGGATCGGTCCTGTAGACCGATCCAGCCAGGAACAGAAGCAATGAAGCTTCAGGATCGGACAGCAGACCGATCCAGGGTCTTGTGACCGTACCAGTAGATCGGTCTGTAAGGCGATTAGTTTATAAGAATCAATTAGTTAGCAAAAATTTTAATTAGCCCAGCTTTCCGCACAGTATAGTTTAGCACAGTACAACTGTAGCGATTCGCCTTATAGCCTAGTAGTAGAAGGTGGGTCGTTACAATTTCCGCATTTGTAGTTTGATACCTCCTATTGTTGGAGTGATATGGTTGTTTGTCATTGCTAGAGTAGTTTCATATTTTTATTGTGCTATCATACTGCGTGGTTGTGAAATTATATGTTCCAGTCGCCTGTGGCTGAGTATACTCTGTATGTATTTACGGATATGGTCACCGGTACAGGGGAGACTCTGCCGAAATTTTTCGGTAGAGTTTCTATGTGATTTTTAATCATACCGGTTAAGTAGAGTTAGTAGTCAAGTAACGTCCACCTTTAGAGAATAGTAGTAGTGTAGAAAGGGTGGTCGTTACAGTTGGTATCAGAGCAGTTCCCATTCTCCAGCATCACACACATCAGCATCAGCCTTGCCGTTTTCCAAGTAAGAATACCTATACCTCTACTCTATATATGTTTCTTGCTTTCATGTTTAGGAATAATTATAGCATGCTTATGTGTGATAGCCTCTAACATGTTTATAGTAGCTAGTTAAACGTGATTAGATTAGTTATGTACATCCTCTATGTCTTTAGAAATGGCACGAGGACGCCCAGCTAAGAAGGCACCAGCTACTGAGCCCCAGCAAGAGGCAGGCAGTTCAGTGCCTCCCCCAGACCTTACAGCATTAGTGGCTTAGCTACAGCAGCAGCTAGCTGAACAGCAACAGGAGATAGCCACCTTAAAGGCTAATCAGCAGAATACTCCCACAGTCACCCCGGAACCTAACCTAGCGACCCCAGCATTTATAGAGGTTCCACCAGTCCAGCCCACAGCAAAGAGAGAGGCTTACCGATCCAATGGCGTGAATCAAGCCCGAGAACTTCTCGTGCACTGAACCATGGGATGCTCAAGCCTGGTTCAAAACACTGGAGAGCACGATGGAGCTCCGGACGCCGAACAAGAGAAGGTGAAGTGTGCCTCCTTATGCACAGAGACGACGTATGTGGTGGAAGAGTCGAGCGGCGCCCGATCGATGACATGGGTGACTTGAGAAAGAATTCTTGAGGAGTTCTTTCACATGCGGTCACAAATCGCCACTACGACGAGTTCACGGAGTTTCGTCAGGCAACCTATCAGTTGAGAAAGCCGTGAAGAAATTCAATAGATCGCCTGCCTATGTCCCGAATTAGTCGAGAAAGGAACGAGTCGGTTGATGCTCAAGATGCCGAGGCCGAGATAGCATGAACGTGTTGGTGGCATACATAGGCCACAAACCACGGAGGAGTTAGTGAGCAGGCCTTGACTACGAGGCATTACGAGCAGCATAAAGCGTGAACAGGCAAGTCTCCTCGAGTCTAAAGGCCAAGGAAACTCTCACAATCAAAAACAGCAAGGCCACAGCTCTAATTGGAAAGGGAACTCCAATAGCAAGCGCAAATCAGGGAGTGACCCAGAAGGAGGACCATCTAGCAAGCGACCCAGTTATCCAAAGTGTGCTACTTGTGGGAAATTCCACCCAGGGGTTTGTCGCAAGGGCACACGAGGATGCTTTGAATGTGGACAAGAAGGGCACATGGCCAAGCAGTGCCCGAACAAGACCGGTCTTCCTCAGCCACAGCAGATTCAGCATGCAGGCCAGCCAGCTCAGTTATATCATATGCAGGCCGCTCTAGAAGGTCCATCTATCAGCCAGGGCAGATTAGAAGCCCCTCCAGCGATGGCGAATGCGAGGATCTACTCACTCACCAGAGAGGACGTAGCCAATGCCTCGACAGTTGTCACAGGTCAGATTAACATTTTACAGTATAGTGCTACTGTTCTATTTGATACCGGGGCAACCCATTCTTATATAGCCAGGGCATTCGCCGAAAAGTTAGCAATACCCCCAGAGGTACTCAGTAGTCAGTTTCTGACAACATTACCTTCGGGAGAAGTTATGGCATCCACGCACTGGTTCAGAACAGTGCCAGTCATGATAGAAAACAGAGAACTCTTTTGTGATCTGATAGTGCTAGACATGACTGACTACGATGTCATATTTGGAATGAACTTCCTGATCAGATACGGTGTCTCCATAGAGTGCCGTAAACAGAAAGTCATAATCCAACCTGAAGCAGAAGCACAGTTTGTGTACATCGGAGAACCCAAGAAAAAAAGAGCAAGTTAAGTCCTTGATACGTAGGACCCTACCCCGATCACAGAGAGAATTGGGAATGTAGCTTACAAGCTAGACTTACCTCAAGATATGTCAGCAATACACAATGTATTTCATGTCTCCATGCTAAAGGAGTGTATTCACGACCTTAGCCAAGTGATTCAGCCTCAGACAGTGTAGATCCAAGAGGATCTTAGCTATGAGAGCAGACACAGATAGTGGACAGAGCAGACAAGAGACTAGGAAACAGAGAAGTGTCATTAGTAAAAGTCATCTGGTAGAACCAGGAGCACGAGAAAGTTACTAGGGGAGCGTGGAGACAGCATGAGACAGAAATATATCCAGAATTAATCTAAGTTCGAGGACGAACTTTTTATAAGGTATGGGAAATTGTAACGACCCAAATTTCCTCATTTTGAGTCTCAGAAATAATTCAAAAATATTTAGAAATACCCTTAAAATATTCTAGAGATTTTTAGAAATATTTAGAGTATTTTTATGTAATTTTTGGAGTTCGTTTGGTATTTTTACCAAACAAAAGAAGTTTAAAAAAAAAAGTAAAGTGTTAAGGTTGGGTTTTGAACCCTAAACCCTAGACCGAACTAGACCTTAACCAAGGTCAGCCAACCAACTGAGATAAGCAAGTTTTGTTATAATATAAGGGAATTAAATGCAGTTAAGTAGTTGTAAGAAACGAAATAAAAATTCCGTTTAAAAAGGAGCCGAGGACGGCTCGAACCCAAGACCTTCGGGAACTTATCTTTCCAGCAGACCAAGCGCGCCAGCGGGTATTTCGTAAACAGATTCATAACGAATTGGTCTTAAGCTGTAGTTATAAAAGGATAAGTTAGGAGAGGGATTAATTATTTTCTTTTCCCTCAAAATTTCTCTTCTCGCACTCGGCGACGGCGTCTGCGATTTCCTGTTCTCGGGCGAAGACGAAGCCGAGGCTAGGGCTTCGTCTCCGGCGGCCGGCGAGCGTCTTCTTCCGTGAGTTCTTCACCGATCCAAGCTCCTCTCGTAAAGGAGAACTCGAAGGCGCGAAGAAGACCGAGATTTCAAGCTCGCCGCAAGCCCTAGAAGAATTAGAAGTTCTTCTCTTCGGCTATGAATCAAGGAAACGAAGGTGAGTTGCTTCTCACCTGCAGTAGGAGTAGTTCCGTGATTTATTCCTTGTTCCTTTCTTTGTGTCCGAAGCTTTGCACGAAACCTTAGAGTTTGTTTGTAAGTGAACTGTTGCTAGGGATTTGAAGGAGATTCCCGAAGCTTTGCATGAGTTTGTTTATATATTAGAAGTAGTGTTTTCTTTCTCGTGCTTGCCGCCGTGAACCCTAAAGGAAGAAAGGGGATAATTAGTTTAGACAGTGAGTTGGTTCTGTATTTTCAATTAAGCTTTACCTGAGTTTTGAATTCTAGCAGATTCAAGCCTACTATCATCTTCATGTATCAATTTCCTTTATCGTAATAGCATTCTTTCCTTATGCCTTGCTTTGCTGGAAACAATTCAGAATCTGTAGATGATCTAGTTGCATTTCGTTTGGTTTCTGTGAACATTGTTTGAAGCTGGGGTTTGATATAGAATTGCCTCTCGAGATTGTTCGATTTCTTTGTTGAGGAATTCGATCTCTGTTTTGCGTTGTTGAACCCTTACAATTGAGTTTTATGATACTTGCAAGTTGTTGCATTAGTAAATTTAATGTAGATACTTCACCTAACTTCTTAGGAGTTTTGGAATTATGGAACAATTAGTGATGTAGTATATATTTTATCATGCACTAATGGATTTCATATTCATTAAGTGCAGATTTAGTTTAGTTTGATTAAGCAAATGCAGATTTAGTTTAGTTTCTAACATGTGCAGATTTAAATTCCGAGATTTGATTTCCTTCTTCTAATTTCCATTGTAGCATGTTGAAGAATTTTGTTTTCCTATCTATTAGTATTGCCGAAAATTAGATGTATGATCATTGGTGGTTTAGGATCGAATGATAGATGATACATGTTGGTAGTTAGGAATTTAACTAGTTGGGGATTTAACTAGTTAAGTTTTCTTTTTATTTTTATGGAAGCATGCTTAAAGTATCGCAGTACAGATTTTTATTAAGTAGAGCAATGGATGTGTTCTAGTGCACACCAAGTGCTTGATAAAATGCTTAGCTCAATATAATGCTACAGTAGGCATTTTAATAGCTCAGTTAATGCAGTAGAAGCATTTAAAATAACTTATTTAGTCTTGCTTCAGCTTATATGGGACTACGGTCCAATGGGTGGGCTCCCACAGTCGCCTCTAGGTTCAGATAATCTAGTTCTAGGTTCAGATAACCTAGTTAAAGCAAGGTAAGAAAATTAATTATGAAATCAGCATTTTATTTTCAGCAAAGGCACTGTACTGGATTAGATATCCATTGGGTTGGGCTCCCACAGTCGTCCCTAGGTTTAGATAACCTAGTAAACCCTACTAGACTCGGAACTTGCAATCCCGGGTTTAGTTAGGGATGCGCGCATAGCAAGTACAGTTGCCGGGCCCATCAACAGCATGATTATTATTTTAATTTATTATGTAAATAGTTTTCAAAACTTCACAAATTAGTTATGTGAATACAAGTTAGACTCAGTTTAGCATTAATTAGTTTAGCTTAGGTATCAATTCAGTTTCTTATTGATACACATGATAGTTCTATGATTGGCTTTACATGTTAGTTTTTCAGTTAGTTTCTTCGCTATTTATGAGCATGATTAGCTATACATGTTTAGTATTTCAGTTAGTATGTTTCCTTTACTGCTATTTATGAGCATGATTAGCTATACATGTTAGCTTTTTAGTTAGTTGATTTCTTTGCTATTTATGAGCATGAGTAGCTCTACATGTTCGCATTCAGTTTTAGCATGTTTTATTTATATACATGCATATCGAGTTTTTGTGAGTAGGATAGCGCTCACTAAGCTTTTAGCTTATAGATACTATTTTCCTCCTACTGCAGATAAAGGAAATGAAAAGTATAAGAAGGAAGGCGACAAGGAGATGCTGTGACAGTGTGTGTGATGCCAGGACTATGGAGAGATCCAGAATTAGCTGGCAAAATTGTCAAGACTTTTCTTTTAGTTCTCTTTTAATGTTATATTGAAATTGAGTTTATTTCCGCATTTGTAGTTTGATACCTCCTATTGTTGGAGTGATATGGTTGTTTGCCATTGCTAGAGTAGTTTCATATTTTTATTGTGCTATCATACTGCGTGGTTGTGAAATTATATGTTCCAGCCGCCTGTGGCTGAGTATACTCTGTATGTATTTACGGATATGGTCACCGGTACAGAGGAGACTCTGCCGAAATTTTTCGGTAGAGTTTCTATGTGATTTTTAATCATACCGGTTAAGTAGAGTTAGTAGTCAAGTAGCGTCCACCTTTAGAGAATTGTAGTAGTGTAGAAAGGGTGGTCGTTACACACCTGGTATTTGAAAGTCCAAGTGGGCCATAGAGGACTGGGCATTTAACACGAGGCGGTAAGTTCAAGTGGGTCAAGGTTGACCGGACACTTGGCACGAGGAGAAAAGTCCAAGTGGGTCAAAGGATTGACCGAACACTTGGTGAAGAAGTCTAGCAGATTAAGACTGACCAGATACTAGGCAATGAGGAGTCCCAACGGGTTAAGGTTGACCGAATGTTGGGTAAGGGAACCCTAGACTTTATTTGGAAGTTAGGGCTTGGTAATCGACTAGGTTAGTCGATTACCGTACCTTAATCGATTAAGCTTAGAAATGTGAGAGAGGCTCTCTAATAGATTAGTGTAATCGATTAGGACACTGCAAGCAATTAGGGAAATCGCTTACGATGCTTTTCGCGTCAAATAGAATGTTTTTGTTCAAAGCTTAAGCGATCAGGTTGATCGCTTAAGATGGTTTTCGTGAAAGGTAAAAGAGGTTGGTAAGCAATTAAGCAAGGAAGCTTAATCACTTACAGACTACTCTCGTGCAAATAGAAAGGTTCTTAATCGATTCGACTAATCAATTAAGGACACTTAAGTGATTAGAGTAATTGCTTAAGGTTGAAAATATAGCCGTTATCAACCCGATATAATGCGTTCACGTGGATAGTCTTCAAAAGCTCTCCTTGCACTCTCTTGCGATTCTTCTCAGGTGATCATAGCTAGTTCTTGAGGTTTCTTGGAGCAAAGTGTTACTGTACTTCCAAGGTCAAGAGGCATTCTAAAATAAGAAGTAAGAAGCTAGGGTTTCAACTATTGTAATTTTGTAAGAGTTCATATTGTATTAGTTTCTTTTGTTCTTCTTCTTGTATCTTTGTATTGAGAGTTTTGTACGAGGTTTCTCCACCTCTGGAGTGTTTCTGAGAAGGAGTGTATTCTTAGTAGATGTATGAGTGAGGGTCGGATCCTTGGATTACTCACCTCTTCTTGAAGTGGATACCAAGTAAATCCTTGGCATTAGCATTGAGAGCTTGCTTCGAGTCTATTTCACTGCAAATCATCATCATTGAAGCGTGACAAGCTATTCACCCCCTCTAGCTCTGAAGTGTTTGAACATACACTGCCAGATGAGAAGGACGCACGCGGTGGTCCGAGGGATAAGAACTTAGGGAGGAAGGCTGCTCGAGGAGAAGGTCAGAGTTGGATTCAGGTGACCTTAACTTCAGTTAGCTGGAGAATCACCTACGCGAAGAACTACGCGAAGATATCAGTGTCGAGTTGAGTTGTCATATGGAAGGCGCCCTCTGATAGCCGTTAGCCATGGATAGAGTTTTATCCGATGGAAGGCGCCTTGGACCTCATTGGAGACGCCTTCAAGCTACAAATAGAGTTTTCCAGGGGCTATAAAAACCCCCTGGACTTAGGAAATAATCAACAACTCCTGTATTCATTTCCTAGCTTATTTCTAAGAGTTCAAAGAGTGTAAGAGGCTTCTCCACCTTCAATGAAGGACACTTTTTTAGTACTTTCATTTGACTTGGATTAACAACCACATAAGTGTTGGAACCCCAAGGTGTTTTGATGTGATCAAACAAGTTAAGTTAGGTCCTGCTTTGTCTAACCCTTGTGTCTAAGTGTGCAGGAGCTTAGGAACACAAGAAGTCGAGCGGAAGACACGGCTAGCGAGAAGGACGGCACGGGAGAGAGCCGACGGGCTCGGTGCGTCCGAGGGATGAGGTGACCGCGGAAGAGTACACCGGTGGACAAGAAGAACATACGCGACGTTCGAGGGACGAGAAACCGGGAAGGAAGGTTGCTCGAGGAGAAGGCCGAAACTTGGGTTCGGGTGAGCCCTATTCCGGATGACCGAGATCACCCAAGCTAGCGGAGCTGGAGCGAAAGACCTGGACCGAGACGAGCTGAACCGGAGTAGAGGTCCCGGACTGAAAAAAGTCAACTTTGTTGACTTTCCTGGTCCGAGCGCCCGGACCCGGATTTTGACCAGGATCGTGTCAAACACGATCTGATCATTGGGGGATAAAATTGTATCCCCCTCCGGCCGCCCGGAACCCCTTCAGGGCGCCCCGACCAGTGCTATAAATATAGCACTGATCTACAAGTTAAAGTATCACACTTGTAATCAGTTTTCTCTGTGCTTTCATTTCTGTTTCTTTTATTTGTGCTGTCAACGCTGTAAAGAGGCTACTCCGCCCAAAGGAGATCATCAGATAGTATGCTTACTTTCCTTGGATTAGCAATCCCCTGATTGCAAACCAAATAAATCTCTTGTGTCTGCTCTTTTCTTTTAGTCTCTTAGTTTTATTATTACAAGTGTTTGTTAAATTAGTTGAATATCCGAGAAAGGTTTTTTGTTTAATTTTTGTAGGAAAATTCACCCCTCCCCTCTTGTCGGCCTCCAAAGGGCCCAACAATAAGTTGTAACCAAGTAATTTCTTAGTCTCTTTTATTTTTAGTTGTTTAATTTCTTTTGCTATAATTGTACTACTAATCCAAGTTGGAAGATCAAGAAAGTTAATTTTTGTTATATAGGAAATTCACCCTCTCTTATCTGCCCCGCTACGCCAACATATATTAACTGAGTTGTCTGTGTCAATGAAAGTACAATGAATATTGTAATTGGCTATAATAACCTTGATTATTAAAGTATCATCATGGGGGACTTCCACCCCCTCTAAGTCTTTTACCCCGAAGCTAATTTCAGGGTCAGCTGCCTGCTTTGTGCTACATCTAATCGCATGAATCTCCAATTGATGAGAGTGGGAATTTCTCGCTCGATTGGAATCTCCATCAATTGGACCCAATGATCATGCCAATATCAACCTGGGTGGCGTTATTGCAGTTCTCCTCCTATCGGGTTAGAAGCTCTGAATGGACTCGAGCGGGAGCTTGTGCTCAGTCTGCTGGTGTGGGGGTGTTCTTCGGCACCGCTCGGCCTATTGTCGATCTCTTCTAGGCGAGCCGTTCAGCCTTTGATAAGGGCGTCAGTTGGGGGGCAGCGAACATTGATGGAATATTTGATTGTTATTTTGGCGATTTGCCAAACTGTAGCAATCCTCAGTGTCATAGGTAACTGACTGGTGATATGTGCACCACCGCCACAGGGCTCCCCGAGGGGGCTCAGGGTATCTTTCCCACTCGGCCTCCACATGCTACACGACCTGGGGCCGTGGTTCCTGATGTCGAGGCTGAGGACCCATCTGGGGTTCTCTATGTGGTGGAGTTGGTAATGTTTGGCGTTCAGGCATTGGAATAACAGCTGATGTGG
This sequence comes from Zingiber officinale, assembly GCF_018446385.1. Taxonomy (NCBI): domain Eukaryota; kingdom Viridiplantae; phylum Streptophyta; class Magnoliopsida; order Zingiberales; family Zingiberaceae; genus Zingiber; species Zingiber officinale. Next base: position 128,086,839 of record NC_055988.1, read on the forward strand.
TGACTACCTTCTTTCGGGTGGCCTACGCCTCCTAAACATTGATAAACTCAGTCGTCCGTGTTGGACCCCGTGATAGTTTTGATGTGATCAACCAAGTTGGTTAGGTCCTGCTGTGTTTGATCCCTGTGTCTGAGTGTGCAGGAGCTTAGGAACACAGGAAGTCGAGCGGAAGACGCAGCTAGCGAGAAGGACGGCACGGGAAGGGAGCCGACAGCCTCGGTGCGTCCGAAGGACGAGAGAGCTGCAGAAGAGTACTCCGGTGGGCGTGAAGAGCGTGCGCGGCGCTCGAGGGAAGTTAAGTTGGGACGGAAGGCTGCTCGAGGAAAAGGCCGGGAATTGGGTTCGGGTGAGCCCTATTCCAGTTGGCCGCAATCACCCAAAAGAACGGAGCGTCGGAAGCTGGAAAAACCAAGATGGAAATAGTGCTGCCAGCTTGGAGGCACCTCCAGCAGGCTTGGAGGCGCCTCCATCATGAAGGCGCCTTCAACCCTGTTGAAGGTGCCTTCAACAGGTCAAATTTGACCGTTTATGCTGCGGATAAAGTTTTATCCGCTGACCGAGCTGGAGGCACCTTGAACCTTGTTGGAGGCGCCTTGGACCCTCGGGATAGACTTTCCAGGAGCTATATAAAGGCCCCTGGAGCTAGGAATTCAAGAACAACTCAAGCAATCAATCTATAAGCTATTCCTAAGCAACTAGTGAGCTTCAAAAGTGTAAAAGGCTTCTCTGCCTTCAGAGAAGGAGATTTTTCTTACTGCGCCCTTTTCTACTATCCTGGATTAACAACCTCCTTGGTTGTAACCAGGTTAAATCCCTGAGTCTTTTCTATTCCTATTTCTTTTTCTGTTTCATTAATTTAGTTGCTGTTATTTTATTGTTGATTTAAATTCTGAGTTGAAATTCGAGGAGGGTATAGTTTGTTTTTGTTTTCAGCAATTCACCCCCCTCTTGCCGGTCTCCGTTGCACCAACAAGTGGTATCAGAGCCTGATCACCTCAGAAGGACTAACCGCCAACTGAAGCACTACGATCAAGATAATGGCCGGCGCGAACATCCATCCCCCGAAGATCGACGGAGATTTCGCTACATGGAAGCGAAAAATGGAGGTATTCTTCAAAACCGAGTTCGATATCTTACTAACAATGAAATACGGTTTTGCAGCTCCTAAAGACAAAGAAGAGTTCTAATGGACGAAGAAGAAGCAGGCGGATTTCGTGGCAAATGGAAAAGCTGAGTTTCACTTGCTCAGCGTTCTTCCGCCCCAAGAGGTAAGTCGGATCGGAAGCTACGACTCCACAAAAGACTTCTGGGTGAAATTCCTAGAGCTCCACGAAGGCACCTCGGAAGCAAAGCTAGCGAGGCGCGACATTCTTCGAACACAACTAACGAATCTCCGAATGAACACCGGCGAGAAGGTAGCGCAACTCCAAGCACGGATCAAGGAGCTGATAACGCAACTGACGAATCTCGGTGAAACGGTAACGAACCGAGACTCCATCCGATACGCGCTCAACGCCTTCCCGAGGACTCCGGAATGGGCGTCCTTAGTAGATGCTTACTACATCTCTAAGGACCTTGAGGTAAGTACCTTAGAAAGTTTGTTTTCTACCTTTGAACTTCACGAGTCTCGGATTGCAGAGCCTAAAGAAGTAGTGAAGTCAAACCTCGACGTCGCCCTACAAGCAAAGAGGGACGATCCCGATTCCTAAGCTTCGATCGACGAATCCGAAGCGGCACTACTGGTAAGACGGTTTAATAAATTTGTAAATTCTAACAAATTTAGATTGCAGTTGAAAAAGCTCCAGCGAAAGAAAAGGGTGGTTTGTTGCTACAATTGCAACGAAGAAGGACATATCAAAGATGACTGTCCAAAACTGAAGAGCAAAAGTAAGGAAAGGAGCAAGAAGCCCACTCGAACCAAACACAATCTAAAGGCTACGTGGGATGATTCGTCGTCCTCCGACTCCGAAGTCGAAGAATTCTCGGGACTAGCACTGATGGCCAACCATCAGCTAGAAGAAACGTCTAGCTCAGAAATGAGCATAGATGAAGGGGGAGGAACATCAGAAGGAGAAAGCAATGATGAAGGGGGAGCATCGCAAGATGAGGTAAGTAAGGTACGTGCCCTAAACTCTAAACAGTCTTTTGAGTTTATTAAAGCTTTGTCTAAAGAATTAGATCAGTTAGAAAAAGAAAATGAAAATTTAAAATCTAAAAATAAAAATCTAAAATTAGAAATTGAGAAATTAAGAAATAATACATGTTTAAATAGATTTCCAAATTCAAAAATTAAAGTTTATGGAAAATTGAACTGGTACATTAGAAACCATCAGGGTCAACTTAGAAGAATACCCAAAAATTATATACCCCCTAAGTATCTAAGTATCTGAATAACCCTGTAGGTAGGAACCTCTATTGGGTTCCAAAATCTGTGCTTAATTAATTTTTCAAAAATTAAAAGCTTACAGTGAGAAAATTAAACATTGAAATTCTTTATGGAAGCTTTGTCTAAGGAAGTGGTTGTTGCTCCAATAACCAAGAAGGCCTAGTACCTCGCCACGACCTGGAAGCTAAAATATTGAAAGAAACTGTTTAATTAACTTTCTGAAAAAGCATTAAACAATAATTAAATAATGCTTTGAAAGTTTATCAAATGTTTGTTAAAATAAACAAAAATTCCTTAGAAATTTTTTTTAAAAAATTCTAACTTAATTTTTTTTTGGGTTAGAAATTTTCTTCAGGAAAATTCTAAAAAATCATTTACTTGACTTAGAAATTTTTTTTGGAACATTTGAACATTTACTTAGGATGAGCCTTATAAAGGGTGTTCAAGGCGCCTTGAAGGCTGTTCAAGATGCCTCCATGCTACCGAGTCCTCCGCGTGGATTAAGCTTGATCTGGTCGAACATCATCTGCTTAAGGCGCCTAAAACCCTACTCAAGGCGCCTTATACTCCCTTCAAGGCGCCTCCATTGATGCTTTGCAGCCAGGTCAGCTTTTGCACCCGAGGCGCCTCCAAGCTCCATGGAGGCGCCTCGGACACTGTTCATCCGAGGGAAAACTTGATTATTTTGTACCTGCAAGACATGTTAGTCCAAACAACTATCCTACAACACACAGTTAGCATAACCAGCAGCATGAATATGATAACAAATATTATGACAGTCTCCGGACTGTCCGGGTCTGACTTCGGATTTCTGACCGGAAACCCTTGGTCGACCCGACGCCTACTGTTCCCTCTACGGGGAATGCGTCCTCAGTGCGATCCTCCAGATCGACTGGACTTTTGCTCAGCACTCGACGCTTCCGGACTTTCTGCTGGACATCCGCTTCTCGGCTAGTCCAGTCTTTCACCTGGTTCGCGACACCAGGACTTTCCACCTAGGGTTACCACCCCCTATGACTTTTGCCTGAAGCCATCGACCTGCCAAGACTTTCCGCATAGGGTTACCACCCCCTATGACCTAGGGTTACCTCCCCCTAGGGTTTTCCCTTTGCCTAACCGCAGCTAGGACTTCCCTGAAATGCTCAAGCAGACTTGTTAGATCACAAAGACACCTTAACTTTGAATCCTTTGCCATTATCAAAATATGAGTTCGATCGTCGGATGCTTCCCGCACCAACAATCTCCCTCTTTTTGATTATGGCAACTCGAATTCAAAGTCAAGTAAACCGATATCACAAACGAACACAATAGATTAACACAATTAACACAAGCTTAGCAGTTTTGCTAAATTAAATTCTATGAGTTTAAAGTATAGGCTCCCCCTTAACTGTTGCTCCCCCTTTAATATTCATTAAGTATTTCAAATTTTTTACTATATAGGCTCCTCCCCTTTGATATTCATTAAGTATTTTGAATTTGCTATTCTCCCCCTTTGCCATATATCAAAAAATAAATAAAAACAATCATTTGATCTAACAAGATTTTGAAAAATATTTAACAGTTTAGCTAAGTGAGAAAATGATGTTTGTAACGACCCAATTTTCCCTATTTCAAGTTCTAAAAGTCCATAAAAATATTTGGAAATGCTTTTAAAATATTTTAGAGATTTTTAGAGTATTTTTATGCAATTTTTGGAGGTCGTTTGGTAGTTTTACTAAACGAAAGAAATTTTGACAAAAAATTGTGTAAGCCGAGATTCAACCCGTAGACCTCGGACAAGTCATAAGCCTTAAGCGAAGCGAGACAACCAAGTGAGCCGCGGGTCTTTTGTGAATATATATGGAATGAAATGTATATATACAGTAGTTGGAACATTTAAAAGAAATTGAAAAATAAAGGGCGCGGCTGAGGGATCGAAGCTGTGATCTGTGGCTTCGGTTAAAAGCCGGCTGACCAACTGGGCTGCGCGTGATTTGTTAACCAAGTATGTAGCGAGATGTATTTAAGTTATAGTAAAGGGCAGAAATAAAACCTAGGTTATAAAGGGTTAAGTGTCTTCCCGAACCCTAATTTCCTTTCCCCTTTCCTCTCCCAACGGTGATTTCGCCTTCTCGTCTCGGACGAAAACGCAGCAGCAAGCGAAGGTTTCTCCGGCGCCGGCGAGGGCTTTTTCCAGCCAGTCTTCACCCGAGCGTGGTCATCCCGACGAAGGAAGTTCGGAAGCACGAAGGAGCCGCCGAGAAGCTTCACCCGAACCCTAGAGTCTTCCTCTTCTCGGTTGTAAGTCCAAGCAATCAAGTGTAAGTTGCTACTCACCTGCAGTATGATAGCTTCGAAGTATATTCCGTATTCCTCTCCTTGTTTCCGAAGTTTTGCTTGAAATCTTAAAGCTTGCATGCCTCCACAGCATATTTTTGGTTATGGATTGTGATTGAGCCGAATTCGTGTTGCTAGGGATTTAGGTTCCTCTTGGTTAGGATCATGTTGTACAGGTCTTATTTTATCAAGGCTGTTCCAGATTTTAGTTGTAGGGAAATTATGATGTTAGGGTTCTTATTTTTGGAAGTCCTAGTAGCATACTCTTAGTAATGTACAGATGAATTTTAGTGTTAACTTCTATTCTGGATTCCTATTCCAGTAGCATGCTGTGTGGGAGTTATAAATTCCAGCTTTTATAGTGATAGTTTGATCACTGTTTTGAAGGGATTTTTCAATTGAACATTGCACTACATTTGTTTCCATGCTTCTAAGTTGTTTTCCTATGGGAGATGGAGGACCATTTGATGCTCAATCTGGATTATAGAGTTTGCAAATTTCAGATTTATAGGAGTAGTTTAAATTCAGTTTTTGGAAGTTATACATTTGGATGTGGTACTATATTTTGTTCCATGCTTCTAAATTGGTCTCCCTTAAAAGGTAGAAGACCTTTTTCTTTGCTTAATTCAACTTATAAAATTTATAAGTTTCAAATTTATAGTAGTTTAATCACTGTTTTTTTTAGAAGTTATTCACTTGGATGTTGTGCTAAAATTTGACTCATGTTCTACCATTTGTTTACCCTTAGAAGTTAGGGGCCTTTTCATGCTCACATAGATTTGTAGGCCTAGTAAGTTTTGGATTTCATAGGAGTGGTTTGAGATAGCATGTATATCTGGAAGTGTTCGGATTGTAGGTGTTGAGTCCTTCTCATGTTGGGTATGGCATGGGTAGTTAGGTTTATGGATTGAAGTAAGATTTCTTGTGAATTCATTTGGATTTCCGAACAGTGCATGTTTCCATAAGGAATTAGTGTAGAGTTCTGATATGGCATGTTTAAGGATTTCTGATGCTTTACAAGGTATAAGCTTGAACCAGTTTTACATAGGTTTGTTTAAGATTCCAGTTACAAGGTTATAGCATGTTTATAGAGTTCAGATTCGCTTTCCTTGATTTATGTTTATTTTATAGCATGATTAGCAAGTTGAATTAGCTTTCTTTTGCTCTATTTTATAGCATGATTAGTAAGATTAGGTTAGCTTTCTTTGCTCTTATTACAGCATGTTTTAAAAGTTCAAACTAGCTCTCTTTTGCTCTATTCTAGAGCATGATTAGTAAGTTCAGATGTGCTTTCTTTTCCTTTGTTTTACAGCATGTTTAGAAAGTTCAGATTTGCTTTTCTGTTGCTTTGTTTTATAACATGCTTAGAGAGAGTTTAGATTTGTTTCCCTTGTATTGTTTTTATAGCATGCTTAGTTAATTGTAATCCTACACTTGTTAGGTATATCTAAAGGATTCCAATAAACTCTAATAAAGGATTATGAGAAAACTGAGTAAAAAGAAAAAGACCAAGGTCTAGTTAAAAAGAGATAACAAGTAAACTAAAGTAAGAGGCTAGTACCCGACTTCCAAGGTTGTCGTTAAACAAATCCAGGTGATCAATTCCAAGGTCTTGGCCCTGGTAAGACCAAGGTCTTTACCTCATAGGACTAGAGGCTCGCTACCTCAGTCACTATTAGAGAGCGCGCAAAACAAAGATGGTACTAAGCCTGGGCCCAAAGAAGAAAAGAAAAGTAAGAAGAACAAGAAGAAGAAAGTGAAAGAGAAATTAAAAGATTAATTTCTAGTATAAGAAAAAGTAAGAAGAACAAGAAGAAGAAAGTGAAAGAGAAATTAAAAGATTAATTTCTAGTATAAGGATATAAGAAAATGAAACAAGTTTTATGCTTAGAATCAATAAAAGTTTAGTTCTTTAATTCTAAGCCTACAGTAGTAGTTTCCTTATTTTTCCTGTCAGTTAGTGAGCATGTTTAGTATTCAGTTTTATTTCTGTATACCATGAGTACATGCAACTTTGCTTTAGCATTTTAGTTTTAGTATTATTGCATTTCTTTTATGCACTTCGAGTTTTTGTGAGATAGATTAGTACTTACTAAGCGTTTTCGCTTATAGTTTTATTTTCTTTCCTCCTACTGCAGATAAAGGAAAAGCTAAGGTATGAAAGGGAGGCGACAGGATGGTGGTGGTGATGAAGGTGTGTGATGTCTGGACTGTGGAGAGATCCAGAATTAGCTGGCAAAAATTGTCAAGACTCTGCTTTTAGTTTTCTTCTAATGTTATATTAAATTTGGGATTGTAGTTGAGTTTATTTCCGCATATGTAATTAGTCACTTCCATTATTTTTATGGTGTGATGAGTTGTGGTATTGTTTTCTTTATTTTGGATTTATTATACTGCGTGGTTGATTGATATGTGTTCCAGCCGCTTGTGGCTGAGTATATATATTGCATGTATTGTTGAATATGGTCACCGGTACAGGGGAGACTCTACCGAAATTTTTCGGTAGGGTTTCCATGTGATTTTTAATCATACCGGTTAAGTAGAGTTAGTAGTTAAGTAACGGTCATCCTTAGAGAGTAGTAGTAGTAGTAAGAAGGGTGGTCGTTACAATGTTAGCTTTTTGGAAACTTGAAAAAGTTACTAGAAAGTGGATCTTTTTGATAGTTTAAAAGCCTAGTAAAACAATAATTTAGAAATCTTTGAAGTAGCTTTGAAATCTTTGCTCTACTTAAGAAGACAAGAATTTATAAAGTTAGATTTCAAAGTGAGCTAAGTTTTAAAGTTTTGAAAATAAATCTAAGCTCTTTGCAAATACTGGATTTTGAAAGCTATAGCTTAGAAAAAAAAACTTAGCTTAATTTTAAACAATATTTATTAAATTTTAGGGCTGGGAAGGAGCAAAGTAGCTAAAAAATTTGGTTTAGGAAGTCAGTTGGTCCTTAAGTCCAAGCATGAGTCAAGTATAATAGACTAACTTTAAGAGGTATCAGAGCCCTAAAGATTAAAAACATGCTTATCCAGAAAACTGAGTATCCTTCACCAAGTGTCTAACCTTTTGCTACTTGCTGATTGCCTACAGAGCAATAACTTTCACATGGTTAGTCAAGTTAAGTCAATTTGGTCCAGTTAGATTTGACTAGAGCTGGAAGACTTAACTTGATTGATGTATACTGTGTATTTAACGCCCAGACTCACATTGATGCACAGACATAAGCATTCTTGAGTCCAGGCTATACCCTATGCATCTCACACCATTCTATGTCTTTCAATCACAATCAAGGTATCCCTAGGTGTTTGTGAGATGCTCTGGCTTAAGTCTAGAGGAACATGATTTCTAGGGGGAAAGCTTAGGCTAAGTCCAACTTTTGAAAAATCTAATAAAGTGGAATTTTGAAAGTTATTTTTCCTAGATTTTGAAAAATAAACAAGATAACAAAATGAGACACCTACTCTACCCAACACATTCCTATTTGCCTTCTAAGTGCACTGAACTCAAGTTCAGGTAAGGGTTTTGTAAAGATGTCAGCTAGGTTTGATTTGGACTCAATTTCACCTTTAGCTACGTGATCCCTTACAAAGTGGTGCTTTACCTCTATGTGTTTAGTCCTAGAATGGTGAATAAGATTTTTGGTCAGATTAATTGAGCTGATATTATCAATAAAGATTTTTGTATTTTTATATTCTAGTTGATAGTCTTTTAACGTATGCATCATCCACAACAGTTGAGATGCACATTCTCCTAGGGCTATGTATTCAGCTTCTGTAGTGATAGAGCAACAATATGTTACTTTCTGCTTGACCAACTTACTAGGCACTGACCTAGAATCTGGAAGCTACCACTTGTACTTTTTCTATCTAATTTGCACCCGGCATAGTCTGAATCAGAATAGCCATAAAGGTCAAAGGTGCAAGTTCTTGGGTACCAAAGTCCTACATTTAGAGTTCCTTTAATATACCTAAGTATTCTTTTAACATATGTTAGGTGTGACTCTTTTGCACAGGATTGGTATCTTGCGCACATACCTACTGCAAACAATATGTCGGGTCGGCTTGTAGTTAGGTAAAGTAAGCTACCTATTGCACTCCTATAGTATTTTGGATCTACTGGTTTTCCTTTAGGGTCAGAGTCAATGTTAATGTTGGTTGCCATTGGAGTATTTATAATTTTTGAATTTTCCATGCAGAATTTTTTAATTAACTCCTTAGCATATTTAGTTTGATAAATGTAGATTCCATCTTTGGTTTGTTTTATTTGTAAACCTAAGAAAAAGTTGAGTTCCCCAACCATACTCATTTCGAATTCATTTTCCATTAATTTAACAAATTCTTTTAAAAACTTAGAGTTAGTTGAGCCAAAAATTATGTCGTCAACATAGATTTGGGCTATAAAGATGTCTTTTTCTATAGTTTTTACAAATAAGGTCGGATCTATTTGTCCTTGATTAAAGCCTTTGGATATTAAGTAATTAGATAATCTTTCATATCATGCCCTAGGGGCTTGTTTTAGTCCATATAACACCTTTTTTAATTTGAATACATGGTTTGGGTAGTCTAAGTCTTCAAATCCTGGAGGTTGGCTTACGTAGACCTCTTCCTTGATAAACCCATTTAAAAAGGCTGACTTAACGTCCATTTGGTACAACTTAAACCCTTTATTTGCTGCATAGGCTAATAACATCCTAATGGATTCGAGTCTGGCTACCGGAGCATAGGTTTCATCATAGTCTAAGCCTTCAACTTGACTAAACCCTTTGGCTACTAGTCTAGCTTTGTTTCTTATTATATCACCCTGATCATCCAACTTGTTCCTAAAAACCCATTTGGTGTCTATTATTGATTTATCTATGGGTTTAGGTACAAGGTCCCAGACTTGGTTTCTCTCGAATTGTGCTAATTCTTCCTGCATTGCAATGATCCAATCTGGGTCAGGTAGGGCTTCTTCTATAGTCTTAGGTTCAATTTTAGAAATAAGGGCAATCTGACTAAGATTTCTATAGGAGGATCTAGTTCTGACTCCTAGGTTTGGGTCACCCAAAATTTGGTCAGGTGAGTGAGAAGTACTTACTCTAGTTGGTCTTATCTGTGAGTCAGAAATTGGTTCTTCTGATTTCAATAAGGTTAGGTTGGATTTCATCATCTTCTATAGCTCTTGGATTGATGTCAAAATTTTCATTAGGTAGGTTGTTTTCTTCATCAAATATTACATTAGTTGTTTCTTCAACTTTCAAGGTATTTTTATTATATACTCTAAAGGCCCTACTGGTTGAGGAGTATCCTAAAAATATTCCTTGGTTAGATTTGGGTGTAAATTTTCCTAAATAATCTTTAGTATTTAAAATGTGAACTTTACAACCAAATACTTTTAGATAGTTTAGGTTAGGAATTTTATGGTAGTAAAGTTCATAAGGTGTTTTATTGTGCAGTTTGTTAATTAAAATTCTGTTTTGAATATAATTTGCAGTATTTATTGCTTCAGCCCAAAATTGATGATTTAAATTATATTCGTTTAACATAGTCCTAGCGGCTTCTTGTAGTGTTCTATTTTTACGTTCCACTAGGCCATTTTGTTGGGGGCTTCTGGGACATGAAAATTCATGTTGGTATCCATTTATTTTACAAAATTGAGTAAACTTATGATTTTCAAATTCTCCCCCGTGATCACTTCTTATTCTTTTAATTTTAGTATCTTTTTCATTTTCCGTTAATTTGCAAAAATTACTAAATGTTTCATAGGTTTCATCTTTTGTTTTTAGAAATTTTACCCATGTGTACCTAGAGTAGTCATCAATTATTACTAAGCAATATTGATTCTTGCTTAGTGATTTGGCTCCATGTGAATCAAATAGATCAAGGTGAAGGAGCTCAAGTACGGAGTTAGTTCTTTCTAGGTTGGTTGACTTGTGGATTGACTTGGTTTGTTTTCCTTTTTGACACGCATCACAGATTGAATTTTCAATAAATTTTAATTTGGGCAAACCTCTAACTAGACCATTTTGACTCATTTTTGAAATGAGTCTAGTGTGCGTGTGACCCAGTCTTCTGTGCCACAAATGGGTTTCCTCTTGTTGTGTCAAGAGACACTTTATTGAGGATATTGATAAGTCAATTGTGTAGATGTTATTCTTTCTAAGTCCCTTCAGTCTAATTTCAGGGTTTTCAATGTTTTTAACTAGACATCCAGTTTTATCAAAATTGACTAGATATCCGCTGTCACATAATTGACTTATACTTAGTAAATTAAAGTTAAAGTTTTCAACCAATAAAACATTTCGAATAATGAAATCGGAACTAAGTTCAATATTACCTTTTCCGATTACTTTAAGTTTATCGTCGTTGCCGAATGCAACTGATCCTAACTTCTTGTACTTGAGTTTAGTCAACTTCAACTTATCTCCAGTCATATGTCTGGAGTATCCACTATCCAACATCCATTGATCCAATTCCTACACATGAAGTAGTTTGAATTGGTTTTTAATGGATTTAAAGATAGCTTAATTGAAGTAGACTCCTTAGATTTTCTATCTCACTCAATTGTATTCGAAGTAATTTAGCAAACACTTAATCCTATGGTTATTTTTAATTAGCGTTTTGAAAAGATTTTACCGTTAATTAATTTCAAAAATGATTTTAAAGTTAATTAAATTTTGAAGTAAGTTTAATTTTAATTAATTTTGAATTTGAGTTTAAAATAATTTTGAAATTAAAGTTTTAAAATAATTTTGAAATTTAGTTTTCAAATAATTTTGAAATTGAGTTATAATTTTAAAATTGAGTTAATTAAAGATAATTTTGAAATTTAAGTTTTAAAATAATTTTGAAATTTAGTTTTGAAATAATTTTGAAATTTAAGTTTTTAAAATAATTTTGAAATTTAGTTTTGAAATATTTTTGAAATTGAGTTTTAAAATAATTATGAAATTGAGTTTTAACATAATTTTGAAATTGAGTTTTAAAATAATTTTGAAATTTAGTTTTTAAAATAATTTTGAAATTTAGTTTTGAAATATTTTTGAAATTGAATTTTAAAATAATTATGAAATTGAGTTTTAACATAATTTTGAAATTGAGTTTTAAAATAATTTTGAAATTTAGTTTTGAAATATTTTTGAAATTGAGTTATAATTTAGAAATTAAGTTTAAAATAATTTTGAAATTTAAGTTTTGAAATAATTTTGAAATTTAAGTTTTAAAAATAATTTTGAAATTTAGGTTTTAAAAATAATTTTGAAATTGAGTTTTGAAATAATTTTGATTTTGTAAATTAGAGATTATTTAATTGTTAATTAACTTCATTTAACTTCAAGTTAATTTTCATAATTTAATTTATTAGTCATCTCACCCGATCTAAATTGTCAATTAGGGAACCTTATAATTGTTGTGAGATGAATTATTGTTGAATTTAAGGGTCTGGTTTAACTTTGTGTTAGATTCAGGTTTAGCTTTGGGTTTAACAAGTAAGCATTCTTTGGATAAACTTCTGGGCTATGGTGAGTCACAAGGAGCTCATTAAAGTAACCATGCCTTCGAGGTTTCCCAAATAGTCCTACCCATTGAATTTAATACTAATCCTTGGTCTAACTAGTTAAGATCCATTTAAGGGTAGCTTCGGTCAGTTCCACTTGGCCAAATGCACCAGGTCGAAGTCATATCTTCCTAGACATGTGATGCCCAAGCTTCCGTAACGTACTATCATCCAAAAACTTCACCAGTACTGTGGGTCAAGTTAAACCTAGCCCGTTCTTTCTAACCTTAATTATCATGCCGGGTAGTCTACTCTTGTATACCCATTTCGGGTAGATTAAGTTCAGTTACCCTGTCGGGTAGTTTAGTCAGGGGTGCCAGATAGTCTGGATCCTCCATCTATATTTGATTTTGAATTTTAAATTTTGAATATATAATTTAATTTAGAATTTTTAATTTGATTTTGAATTTTGAATTTATAATTTAATTTCGAATTTTTAATTTGAATTTTGAATTTTGAATTTTTAATTTGATTTTGAATTTTGAATTTTTGAATTTATAATTTGATTTTGAATTTTGAATTTTGAATTTATAATTTGATTTTGAATTTTGAATTTATAATTTAATTTCTATTTTTTAATTTGAATTTTTAATTTTTAATTTGATTTTGAATTTTGAATTTTTGAATTTATAATTTAATTTTGAATTTTTAATTTGATTTTGAATTTTGAATTTTGAATTTATAATTTAATTTTTAATTTGATTTTGAATTTTGAATTTTGAATTTATAATTTAATTTCGAATTTTTAATTTGATTTTGAATTTTGAATTTATAATTTAATTTAGAATTTTTAATTTGATTTTGAATTTTGAAGTTTAAATTTATAATTTAATTTCAAATTTTTAATTTGATTTTGAATTTTGAATTTTAAATTTTTAAGATCGTTTTTCTTTTTGCTCCCCCTGGATCATAGCCTCGATATGGTCTATCGAGGTAGTGTATTTGATCCTTCAGAACCCAGTATTGGCCAAGTCCAACTTGGTTGATCAATTTGGACTTGGGGACCCATGCTTGGATTGATTTACTACTTTGTTTGTTTATTAAGGATAAATAAGATCTATATTTACTTTTATATCCCAGCCCAGTTCTATTGTAGACGACTCTTTGTGTCCCAAGAATTAGGTTCAGATTCTTAGAGCCCAAAGAAAACCGTTCTAAGGTATTTTTTAACTCTGTTACCTGATTTTTCAAACTAGAATTTTCTTCCTCAAGTTTTTGAACTTGAGTTGAATTTCCAGTCCGAACTTGATCAGGTAAGGTTTTAGTGTTAGTCACTTCTTTAAGGACAGCTACTTCCTTTAGAAGTGACTTTATCTTAAGGTTTGACTTAGCTAATTTGTGAAGTAAATAATTGACTAAACTATTAAGCCTCAGAATACTTACAGCGGAGTCTGACCCTTCGGAAACGGAGGCGGATCCATGGATTTGCTTGGAGTCAGCCTCTGACTCGCTCTAGCTCTCGATGATCTAGTCCCGGGCCATCAGTGCGAGTAAACTCGTCTCCTCGAGTTCATCGTCGTCGTCCTCCGAAGAAGATTCGTCCCAGGTTGCCTTCAGGGCCTTCTTTCTTCTTTGCTTTTCGACTTCCTTTTGGTTGGGGCAGTTGGCTTTGATGTGCCCCTTCTGGTTACACCCGTAGCAGGTGACTTCAAACTTTACCTTCGAGCTCGGTTGGGCCTCCTTGGATTGAACTACCTTCTTCAGATCCTTCTTGTTGAAGCCCTTCTTCTTCTTGTAGAGCTTCTTCACGAGATTCACTAGTTCGCTGGTCAGTTCGTCTTCTGAGTCCTCTGAGTCGGGTTCGTCTTCTGATTCCGATTCAATTTTTCGTCGGGATCTTGGTTCGCGTGTTCGACTAGTACCTGCCATCAAAGCAATAACCTTCTCGGTCGGCTGTGCATTAGTTTGTTCATGAAGTTCAAATTCACTAAATAATTCATCTAATTTTAAGGAAGACAAATCCTTGGAGACTTTGTAGGCATCTACCATCGATGCCCACAATGTGCTCCTAGGAAATGAATTGAGAGCATACCTTATGATATCCCTATTTTCTACCTTCTGCCCGATTCCGTGAAGGGAGTTAAGGATATCTTGGATTCTTGCATGTAGTGAACTCGCCGTTTCGCCTTCCTGCATTTTTAAATTGTATAGTTTATTAAGTAATAAATCACGCTTACTTACCTTGGTTTCCGAGGTGCCCTCGTGAAGTTCGATCAGTTTCTCCCACAACTCCTTTGCGGAAGAGAACGGACCGGCTCTGTTGAGCTCTTCCTTGGTAAGCCCGCACTGGAGGGTGCAGGTGGCTTTGCCGTTGGCTTCCACCTTTTTGATGAGCAATGGTTCCCATTTTTCGCAAGATGTAGGCTTGCCGTCTTCATCAGTTGGTAATTGTAGTCCCGTCTTGACTATCATCCAGGTGTCAAACTGGGTTTTCAGGTATATCTCCATTTGCCCCTTCCAATACCCGAAGTCTTCTCCGGAGAATAGTGGGGGACGAACAGTGCTATATCCTTCTTGTTGAGCCATTTAGATCTGGAAAAACAAAAAACAAGAAGATCTATTCCAAGACTGAGTCTTGGATTAGTAGTGCGGGAAAAAGAGGAAAGGAAAACGAGCTCAAGTGGTATTGACCAACTTTGAGCAACACCGATTTTGAAAATAATTAGAATTTTAGCTACTAAGCTAATTTCTAATTGACTCCGAAAAAAAATACCACGAAAAAAATATTTTGAATGGTGGTTGCACCAATTCAAAACAACCCCGCTCTGATACCAATTGTTGGATCGAGAAGCGCTACAGGGGGGTGAATAGCGCTCGTGGCTATTTTGTTTAATTTTAATGGTTTTTCTGTTAAAGGGGGAGAGAAAAGTACAAGTTTAGGAGGGAGTTAGAGAAAACTTAATTTTTTTTTTTAAAAAAGTGTTGCAATTTTTTTTTAAAAAAAAGTGTTGCAATTTTACTAATTGCAAAAATTATACTTAACTTGTTAGTTTAGTAATTTTTTCTTTAAAATTACTGTTTATGTCTATTTTTAACCCTAACTTGAACTTGGGTTGATGCACATCAAAAAGGGGGAGATTATTGGACCCCATGATAGTTTTGATGTGATCAACCAAGTTGGTTAGGTTCTGCTGTGTTTGATCTCTGTGTCTGAGTGTGCAGGAGCTTAGGAACACAGGAAGTCGAGCGGAAGACGCAGCTAGCGAGAAGGACGGCACGGGAAGGGAGCCGACGGGCTCGGTGCGTCCGAAGGACGAGAGAGCTGCGGAAGAATACTCCGGTGGGCGTGAAGAGCGTGCGCGGCGCTCGAGGGACGTTAAGCTGGGACGGAAGGCTGCTCGAGGAAAAGGCCGGGAATTGGGTTCGGGTGAGCCCTATTCCGGTTAGCCGCAATCACCCTAAAGAACGAAGCGTCGGAAGCTGGAAAAACCAAGCTGGAAACAGTGCTGCCAGCTTGGAGGCGCCTCTAGCAGGCTTGGAGGCGCCTCCATCATGAAGGCGCCTTCAACAGGTCAAATTTAACCGTTTATGCTGCGGATAAAGTTTTATCCGCTGACCGAGCTGGAGGCGCCTTGAACCTTGTTGGAGGCGCCTTGGACCCTCGGGATAGACTTTCCAGGAGCTATATAAAGGCCCCTGGAGCTAGGAATTCAAGAACAACTCAAGCAATCAATCTGTAAGCGATTCCTAAGCAACTAGTGAGCTTCAAAAGTGTAAAAGGCTTCTCCGCCTTCAGAGAAGGAGATTTTTCTTACTGCGCTCTTTTCTACTATCCTGGATTAACAACCTCCTTGGTTGTAACCAGGTTAAATCCCTGAGTCTTTTCTGTTCCTATTTCTTTTTCTGTTTCATTAATTTAGTTGTTGTTATTTTATTGCTGATTTAAATTCTGAGTTGAAATTCGAGGAAGGTATAGTTTGTTTTTGTTTTCAGCAATTCACCCCCCTCTTGCCGGTCTCCGTTGCACCAACAGTCCGGTCCAATAGATGATTGAAGTTCCTTGGAGGTCTTCTCACCAAGGAACGAAAGAAATCATTATCGGTAAGGTCATGGGAGAAGACACTCACCAAAATTTCAGTGGTGGCCGTAGGAATATCCATGACCACTTGATTGAATTTTTTAATGTAGGCGCTGAGCATCTCTTTGGGCCCTTGCTTGAGTGAAAAAAGGCTCAGGGGTGTCTTCTAGTAACGACAACTACTAGCAAAATGATGGAGAAAAGCCTTGTGAAAATCCTTAAAACTACGAATGGATTTGGTCGGTAGTCGCTTGAACCATCTTTGTGTTGAACCGATGAGGATGGTGAGAAACACCCGACACTTCACACCCTCAGTATATTGATATAGGAGGGCGGTGTGCTCAAACTTGAGGAGATGATTTCTAGGGTCAGTTGTCCCTGAATATTCTCCTATCGCCAGGGATTGATAATGTTTTGACAGTTTGTCTTTGAGCACCCTCTGGGAGAACGGGGTGCTAATTTGATCAGGGGAGTTGCATGTTGTTGGAGCTTTTCTCCTGTGCCCATCTCGAATAGCTCTTTTTCAGAGGATTCTTGGTGTGGTCCTTCTTAACCCATGTGCTTTGGCAGCATGCGAAAGAGTGCCCGATGGCGTAGAATTAGGGAGTGAGACACCGACGGCAACTGAACTGGGCCTTCCTCCCTAGCTCCTCTCTCCCTCTGATGGGTTGTTGTTGATGCAATAGGATTAGGTGGGGGCAAAGTACTACCATTAGTTATTTGTTGTTGTTGTAATAATTTTTATGCTTGAGCATTAATGAGCAGATCTTCTTGTGTTAGGGTAATGGTGGTAAGTCATCCAGTGTCTTCCATCTCAGATCTTCAGATTCAAGTGAAAGTTTCCACAGATGGCATCAAATTTGATCCTATATGAAAACTACAGAGATGACGTGTTGGGCATTGTGGCATGATGGTTGACTAGTAGAAGATTTCTTACTCCCTTGAAAAGCTTCCTTTCAATCCTGTGCACACAGAGATGGACCAACAAAATGTCAGTGCCTAGAAAACAGAGGGAGTCCCTGGCGAAGGCTCTCCGACCCTCAAGTCAGTACAAGTTTGGACGAGTGAATCAAGAAGAGTAGTGAATCAAGAGCAGTACCTCTGCCACGGAGATGACTCCCCCTTTATATATTACCTCACATAACCTCCACAATCATGAGGTGGTGCAGTGTGTTAGAGTTTGTTAGGTAAAGGAAAGTGTACATCCTAGGCAATGCGCCATAATTATCCAAGGAATCTTCCCTTTACTCACATGTATATCTCTTTTGTCGTTTATAGGTTTTGTTATTACTAGGGTTGCTGAAGGAATATGCTGTTATAAATGGTTAGCTAATGGGAGATATGATGGTCTTTTAAGAAATTTTTAGAAGAATATTCTCTAGCATATATATGTTATTCTAACAGGTTGTTAGAATTATCTGATTATATTATCGGCTGAGTATGTTCAGGCCAGCCTATAAGGTCAACCGTCTTTATGTGTGTCCTTGCATTAAGATGTCTTGTTATGTTGTCACGCCCCGGAGGAGTCCATGTCCGAAGAAATTTCGACAGCATCTCCCCTGTACAGCGGACAATCTGAAACTTTCTACACCACCATATACCACAGCCACATGCGGCTGGAATAATAACAATAATAAAAATACATCACACAGCCATCCACGCAGTTAAATAGATAACAAACTAGAACAAGGATAATATGACTAAAAAACAACCATACTCAACTACACTCGTAAAGCTCAAAACCGATATCCTACTCCACTACACTCATAAAGCTCAAATCCGACGATAAAATCTACTTACCTCTTCTGCCGTCTAAGCAGACGTGTAGTAAAACAAATCCAATTAAAAACTCATCGGCAATGTCCATATAAAATCCAAGTATATCAAAACAATACAGTTTCCAACATAGTCTAGTAAAAGACACCAAAAGACAATAGACATCCTCGTGGACTCCAGGGGACTAGCAACTGAAACTCTCTCCTGACAGCATCAACCTGAAAATAGTAAATATCCACGGGGTGGGTCAACTCCTCAGCGGGTAACAACTGATATACATAGTAGAGAAATAACATCTAATCATGCGTACAGTCTCCTGATATAAGAAAGATAAAATGCAACTGTAGTAAACAGGAGAAAATTGTACTAACTAGGACCTAGTACAAGGATAAACAGTCCGAGAGGTATAGAAATCCTGTATGCATGTCAAGCATGTCATCCAACCAATATGCAGCAAATAAATGCAGCAAACACAATCACAAGAAATAAATGCATCAATGCGTATGATGCCAATGATGCGTCCTGGTCACCCCTGACACCAGTCAACCATCTCACACACAATAGTGAGACAGAGTGGGTAGGGATGTGACAACCGTGCACTCTGTTGTCACTGCTCCTGATGAGTGACCGAGTGGACGGGATGCTGTCGGAGTACACCTATCCTCCTACCCCAAATCATAAATGGGGGAGCGCAATGCTCTCAACTCCTGGTACACGATGACGGGGAGGAATCTCTGCCGGCTACTACGCTGCGTCACACTACCCATGAGCGGACCAATGAAGCCAAACAAAGTCCTTGCTGCAACACACTCTGCCTGAATCGACCACTAACCCATGAGTGGTGGTGTGTGCAGATCCATGTAACTAGCGATGTGCTCAACAATAATGGAGCGGACTATCGCACAGCATGCAATCATACGAATGGTGCATGACACTAACCATGTAAATATCCTGAGCTAAACCATAGGTATATAGAAGGTGCACCTTAGGTCAATGAATCAAATCAAAAGTACACAGATAAAACAAGGTATAAAACCTAGGTCCTGAACATGGTGAAGCATGGTATATCACTACCCCCTATAAGCATGTATAAGCAGATAAGAAATAACATGAGATGCAAAACAAGTATCAACCAAGCATGTAACAAGTATTGGGTAGTGACTAACCGAAACAGATAAGAAACATAATTATTGCAATTTATTAAATTCACTATTATGCATATCAAACGACATAAAGTCAAAAGTACCCGCCTCCAATAAGAATGTCCAAATCCGACATCGAGATACTCGTCTCGCGTCAAAGTCCTGTGGTAAATCGTACAGTTTAGCTAATTTAATTATAAACAAATAGCTAAACAAATTCCTAATCCACCGACCATCTAGGGTTAGCTTCTTAAACCCTAATTACACTATTAGATTTTAAATCAACCAAATCTCACCTAATATATATATATTTTTTATTTAGCATATACCCAATGAAATAGCTAAATAAAAATCCCTAACACGAAATAATACAAACCCAAATAAACCCATAACATATCCCAATTCCATTTACTCATAACAACTTAGATTTAAATAATTTTTTATACTCTTCATTTCTTATCCTTTCCTAGCTCCAATTTTGTGTACGTTGTAAAACAAAAGAAATGACTTCCTCTACACCTTACCTCAAATCACAGCCAGGGATATTACTGGAAATTGTGGCCGAAAATCACAGCGGCTGCCGGGGACACCTGTTGTCGTTCACCTATGAAGCAACCAGGACAAATTCTTATACCGTGACTAGATCCGAAGCAAGGAAGAACATGAACTGGAAATCAATAACCGAAATCATACCACAACCCTAATTCCACACCACACATCGACTAGGGCTTCCTGTGGCCGGCGGCGGCGTTGGGTCGGTGTCGGCGCACAGAGGAAAAGAAAAGAAGAGGAAGGGCGGCGGCGTGGGAATCTCCACAGAAAAGGGACAACGGGCGCCGACGCCAGCTAGGGCTGAGCACAGAAGAGGAGAATACAGCCGTGAAGATAGCTTGGGCTCGCGGTGGCCGGCGATCTGCGTCGGCGCGCAGGAAAGGAGGAGACGGCGGTGGTGGCTTGGGTGTCGCGGAAGGGAAGAAGGGCACAGGGACGGCGTGGAGAAGGAAAAGGAAGAAGAAGGAGATGCAACCCTCGACCACGGCTTAAATTGTGAGGAGAAGTGAACTGCCGCGGCGCCGGTTAGGGCAAATCGGCGTCGACACACGCGGGGGAGGAGTCGGGCACGCGGGGAAGAATAAGAGAAAAAGAAAAATAAAAAGAAAAGAAAAAGGAAAAGGAAATAAAACTTTTCCTCATTAAAACAGGGTGGCCTAAACAAGCTTTTCCGGACCCCGTTTTTATCTCCGTTAACTCGTCCGTACGAGCTCCGAAAAATTCCCGAAAAATTTCTAAAAATTCTGAAAAATTTCCTTAATAATATTCGCCTATTTTCGGTATTTTACATATGTATTGAAGGCTATGTAGAAATCCACTCGAGAAATAATAGAATGCCTTGAACATGTTGGGAATCTGTTTGAGAAATAGTATGATAACTTGTGCATGTTGAAAATCCTTCTGATGACATGTGCATGTTATACATCTGTCCGAGCAGCATTATGAAGATAAGTGTCTTAGGCTCGATCGGTCTTTTGTCCAGTCGGGCGTACAATGGACTTTTGGAAAAATGAAACTGTGTTCTAAGCAGTTCGATCAATATTTTGAGCCAAAGTGCCTTAGGCCCAGTCAGACCCCTGCCCGGCCGAGTGTAACATAACTTGTGGTTAAAGTGCACTTGGCATTCTGATCGAATATATAAGGATATCTTACACTTAGGCATAGAAGAAATGGGTATGGAATCCTATAAACCCATTTAGTTCCATTATTGAACAAATATTCATAGGGATGGCCTGTGATCAGGTCGACCAAGCGTATGTAGAAAGGCTCATATAGCGTAAGGAGTTTGACTCTCCCTTCGACCAGGTCTATGGTTGATTGAATATGAGGTGGGTTGGTCATACCGGCCGACCTGTAAAGGCGGTCGTTCTTAAACTCAATCAGCTATTGAATGACCAGACATACTGTCTCTTTAGTTCAAGGGTAAAACACTGAATCTCTTATGTCCGACTAGCTTAAGGGTCAGTCGACTTTTTTCCACAAGGCTTAGAATCCGACCAGGTTGATTCAATGAGCCTTGGCGCTGGACAACCAATCGTAGCCAGATAGGAAGATGCCCTCCTACATTAACTTTGACTGTCATGTCTTCTTGACTTTGATCATCACATCATCTCGTAGGTCTGTTGATTATAACCCGTATCATATGGATTAGATTGCATTCAATAGTAGCTATTGGAACGAAAGGTGAAATTTGTAATAACAACTCTAGGATGACCCTACTTGTATGTTGCTATGCATGCTTGCTTCTTGATGTAAAATAATGCGCTCGCGGTGGTGGGTGTGATTTCACGACCAAATCCTGAGTAGAGTTATCAGAGGGAGAATAGATCAATTAGTCAAAAATTAATTATTTGATAGGGTGGGTCAATTTATTATTTTAGCAAATTTAAAAATTTCCAATCTAGTTTAATTCAAAGTGGATTGTGGATTTGACAGATCAATTTACGAGTTAAAAAATGTAAAAAATATATATAATGAAAATTTTAAATTTGAGTTGTAAATTAGGTGGCCGATCCCATGAGTCCATTGAATTTTTCATTTTCATTTTGAGTTCTGGAGGAAAAAAAATCTCAACCTACGAACCAACCCGAGCCCACCATAGTTCCAGTCCGCTTGGATCTATAACCCACCCGGACTACCCCGTTTAGGTCTATTTTTTAAACGAGTTAATAAAATTTAAACTCAACCTACCTAAATTATTTGAGTGGCGTACTTGGCCTCTAAGAGGTCGGCTTTAGGCATAGGTCATTAAGGCTTATGCCTAGGGCCCCAATTTTTATTGGGTTTAATTATTTTTAATGTATTAAATATATTTTTATGTTTTTTAAAGAGAATGGAAAAAATATGGCACATGTAATAAAAGATTGTGCAATCTCATTCTTTAAAAATTGAGATCATTATTTTTAATATATTAAATATATTTTTATGTATACTTTTTTAAGAGAATGAAAAAGAACATGACCTTCGTGAATAAATAGTTACATGATTTCAATATTAGGAAATAATTATTATTAGGAAATACTTATTTATTTTCTAATTATTAAATAATAATTATTATTAGAGAATAATTATTATTAGGAAATACTTATTTGTTTTTATAGTATTTTACATGTTTTCATATTTTTGTGTTTTCCTATTTTTCACTTTGTAATGATATTTATATGCCACATATTATCATTAATAAAGTGTATAAATTCTATCGTCAACGTGGTATCAGAGCGCTAAGTTTAACAGTAATTTTTTTTTCTTTTCTCCATAATATCCACTAGCTGTCTTCTACAATGGTTGTCGCTGACGACATCACTCGTCGGCTATTTCTCCAAATACAAAGCTCGCAGAGCCTACTTCAGGCCATAAAGTGTCTTATGCAAACGACACACATGATCCGGAAACTCAGCACTGCGCATACCCGAAGGTTGTGCACCATATAAACCTCCTCTTCAAGGCGACCATTAAGAAACACATTATTGACATCAAGTTGGCGAAGACACCACCCCCGATTCATAGCCAAACTAAGAACAATGTGCATTGTTACTGGATTAATAAAAGGGTTGAATGTATCATGAAAGTCAACACCAGGGAGCTGATGAAAACCCTTGGCAACAAGGTGAGCCTTATACCGATCAATTGAGTCATCAGAATTACACTTAATGCGAAACACCCACCTGTTACCCACAAGATTTTGGTCTGGCGAAGGCGGGACAAGAGTCCAAGTCTGATTACGGAGACAAACATCATACTCTTTGTGCATGGCATGTACCCAATTCAAATCTTTTAGCGCCTGCGTGACAGAGGAGGGTTCACAGGTTGTGGAAGGCTAATATGAAGAAGATACTTTGGATTGAGTTTGTAGATGACATTTTTGGAGCGAGTTTGCATGGGATGTTGGTTTTGAGAAGTGAGAGGGGGATAGTGAGGCGGTGGTCTAGAGGGTCGGTTGCCACCAAGCAGTGTGGACGGTCCGACAACAAGAGGCGGTGATGGCGGCGGCGATGACAACAGTGAAGAAGTTAGTTGCGGGCGGCTACGGCTAGTGGCAAGTTACAAAACCGGTGCCAGAGGGTCCCATGAGAGGACTGGTGTAGTAGAAAGCTCAGAATCAATGTCTATTACTATGGAATCCAAGGAGGAGATGATGGCAAATGGAAAAACATGCTCTACAAACTTAACATGATGAGATACAAAAACTCTTTTGAGAGTGACATCATAGCATAGAAAGGTACTCTGGTGAGAGAATAGCCAAGGAAGACACAAGAGGTTGACTTGGGATCATGTTTGTGGTGAGAGTAGAGGCGTAGCCACGGAAAGCATAGACACCCAAAAACTCGAAACTTAGAAAGATCAAGAACGGTGGCGAACAATTTTTTAAAAGAGGACATGTGGGAAAGACCAACCTTAGGAATGCGGTTAATCAAATAGACTATCGCAGCAAAAACATAAGGCTAGAAAGTGAGTGGAATAGACGCTTTGCGTAATAAAGTGAGATCAATTTTGACAATGACGACGTTCAGAGTATCCATTGTGTTCAGGAGTGTATGGAAGAGTGGTAAGGTGACTGATACCATGAGTTTAAAAACCAATTATAATCCATTAGAACAATAGAAGCGGTTTATAATAACACTTTACACAAGCTTCCATTCTAAAATCCCAATATGAGCGGTTTGAAAATTTCTCCTAGAAGTTAGAGCAATAGAAATGGTTAGTAACAATGTTTAACTCAGAATCGCTACTAAAAGTAGCCAATATCAATAATTTTAATATTATTTTTAATAGTTGTATCATTAAGAACGATTTACAGTAATGATTTTTTCAAATCGATACTATGCAACAAGAGCAATTTCATAATTATTCTTAAAAAGTCAGGTAATAAAAATAATTTAGTTCAAGCCAATTCAGTTGATGGATTTTAAAAAGCGGAATTAAAATCACTTTTAAATAACCACTCCTATATGAGTATATATATTTTTTTCAAGTATCTGGAATATAATCATCTTCTAATAAAATTAGCCATGCATTGATATCATTTGGTGAGCAAGGATATTTTAGTAAATTAGCCTTTAATAAAAATCAAACCAAAAGAATACATTTATTGGAAAAATAGTAAATAAATGATGGCGAAAGGTATTTATTCGCTTCAATTTTTATCTAATAGCTAAAAATAAATAATAATATTCACAGTGAAAAACATATTTTAATGGAAATACAATTGTGTATATTTTTATATCTCTTTCCCAAAATATAAGATTTCATCAATAATATCTGTTATACAGTGGATAAAGCATTTCGCAGAACCTGATTCAATTCATCTGAACTACGAATAAAAATTAAATAAAATGGAAAAAGTATTAGTAACTTTATTATGAAATATCACTTAATTTTCAAAGAATTTAATTAATATTGCAATGTAGTATTTTATTTTTTAATAAATATTTATTTATTACTATTGTTTAAAATATCTATTTTAATTTGATTATATCTTTAGTTTTGAATTTAACTCTATTTTAACGACTTTTTAATGAAAAATTGACTAATTTAAGAAATAAAAGAAGATAAATACCATTGCTATTTATTTTTAAAATTTTAATAAATATTCATATTTTTTATAGATAAATAATTTTTTATTTTTTTTTATGAAGCCCTTTTATTTTTTGAAATAATTAATTTTTTTTAAAGGTAAATGATGTGGTGATAAGGAGAGCCCACTAAGTGTGAGTTAAGGGTAGAGATAGCAGCCGACGTGGATGTCAAAGTCAAGGCGATCAACGTCAGAGAACCAAAGGGCTCACCAAAAGTGGATCGAGCAGAGGTCGACTTCAACTGTCGATCGGGCTTAAAGGGTCTGGTCGGCCAGGAAGCTTATCGAAGTAGATTGCTCACCCGGACGAGGCCATATAGAAAGAACATCAGATCATGCACAACTGACCGAGCAGGTGCAGGCCGACTGGAGCTCATGTCCGGTCAAACAATAAACAAGTTGCCAAACCGAGGTACTACAAGGAAAGCAGCTAAAATCGACCGGGTGGAGGATTCTGGCCGAGTGGCTACCCCGCTCGGCTACACAGTGGACCCCTCCCATATCTTTTGATATCCTTCTAGGAGGTAATGTCACTGACAATAGTGCATGGTCAATAGGTAAATCGTACGACGGAAGATTTTACTGTCATGTCAGGGATTAACACACCCTGTTAAGATAAGGTGTGAGAAATATTTTTTTGACATGTCCTTTCATAGGACGGTTTGGGGAACGTGTCCATGCCTTGAGGAGCATGCACATCGCCTACTATAACATTATATAAAGAAGGGGGGTCCATGCACCGGCGGAGGTATGTGACATTTATTATTTATGTCTGTGCTTTCACTGTTGCTCCACTATCTTTCTACTATTCCGGTGACTGATTTGAGCGTTGGAGGGTCAACGTCTGAGACCCTTTTCCTGGCTCAGCATTGACATTCTGTGTATTGTAGATCAGAGCAGAGTCTTCACGAGATCAGACCGGAGTCTTCACGGGGTCAACAGAGGACCCACACCCCCAGCTAATCTTCTTCACCATTTTCGGATATGATGATATTGAATCGTCTGTGGGAACGTATCCTGTATCCAAGAAGTGGAGATGGAGGATGTTGGGCGACTCACGATGATGACACTAACGAAGGAGGAGTTGGATATGCTAAGACAAGCCCGAGCTGCCAAAATGCTGGAGCAGCGACAACATGCGATGGCTGAGCGACACGTAAACGAACCCGCGGAGTCAGCAGTGGGACAACAGGCCGGATATAGACACCGAGAAGAGAATATATCCATTTGGGGGAAGAATAAGAAGTCAACCGACACATATGGGGACACACCGAATGCATCGATCCCCTTTCATTGGGTGTTGTTCCATACTCCTTTAGAGGAACAAGGCCGAGTGGATAGGGAGCAAGGATCCTCTTCGGACGATGTGCTCGTTCGAGACGGATAGAAGGGAAAGGCACCAAAGGTCGATGATGCCCCCGAACAGGTCAATAGACAATTCTCACAAGGGATCCTGGACATCCCGCTACCACGCCATTACACTCCATTGACGATCGACGAGTACAATGGAATGACTGACCCGAAGGACCATTTGACCAGGTTTGATAATACGACAATGCTCCATCAGTATATAGATGGAGTGAAGTGTCGGGTCTTCCTCACCACCCTCTCTGGATCGACCCAGTGGTGGTTTAGGCGCTTGCCGATCAGATCAATCCGTAGCTTCAGAGACTTTCGAATGGCGTTCCTACATCATTTTGCCAGTAGTCGCGCTACCAGAAGTCGAACGTTAACTTGTTCGCCTGAAGCAAGGGCCCAATGAGGCATTGAGAGCTTATATCAAGAGGTTAAACCAAGTGATCATGGGCATCCCATCGGTCTCTCTGAATATATTAGTAAGTGTCTTCTCGCAGATACTTTCAAAGGGCGAGTTCTTTCGCTCGCTCATCCGGAGGTCGCTGAAAGACTTTGACCACCTACTCAGGTGCGCTAGCGAATACATCAATATGGAGGAAGCCTAGGCAACACGAAGGAAGGAGGCACCCACCAAACCTACCACCGCCCCTGAATGATGGCTAGACAGAAGCCATCAACCCCCAAAGGGCCCTTGAGTGGGAATCACACGGCCGCACCAGGAGCCCCGAACCCATGCCATGCAACACGTAGTAGCAAATCGATCGAAAGATGCAAAAGGCAGGACCTGGACACCATTGTTTTGCTCGTTCCATCAATCGGTGACATACAATACTCGAGACTACTACAATTTTAGGCCATTTTCAAGCCTATCGCCTCCTCTAGGATATCGTCATCGATTATCTCCCGATAGACATCATCACCACCGATCAGATGGATGACGAGAAGAAGAAAGAGAGGAGGCCTATTGGCATCAACGTCTGCCTCAATGGAGATGTAACACAAGTCTCGCCCAAGCTTCTGCTGAGCGGACTAGACCCTCGGCTCAGGAGGAGGAAAATCGAAGCAATGCTGCTCGGGGCGAAATCGGAATGATCGTCGGAGGGCCAGCCGATGACGATTCCAATCGAGCAAGGAAGTCGTACGCCTGGTGACTGGAGATACATGTGGTGGGATGCAGCAAGGAGAAAGTTGAGGGACCAGATGTCAACTTTCGCCCTCTAGACCTTGAGGGAGTAGAAATCCCTCACGACAGTGCCTTAATCATCCAAGCAGTAATAGCTAATTCTACTATTCACCAAACTTTTGTGGATATAGGCATTTCAATGAATATCATCTTCAAGAAGGCGTTCGATCAGTTGCAAATCGATCGGAGCGAATTACAACCCATGACAACCCCGTTGTATGGGTTTACAAGCAATGAGGTATTGCCAATCGGACAGACTTAATTGGCTATATCGCTTAGAGATAAGCCTCTCAAGAGGACAAGGACTACAAATTTCATCGTGGTGGATGATGTTAGGATGTATACTAAAAGCCTAGCTTTTTGTATGAACATTTATATTTTGAAATGCGAATCACTTTTGTCAAATGTTGCATTTTATATTTATATGTTAATGTAGTTGTCCATTTAATTTATATTGTAGATAACATGGTGTGTGATGCCACACAGAAGATCATGTTATCAATTCCTTATAAATTATAAATAGTAGCTCACGGCCAAGATGGATAGGGACAAACAATTGGAATGGTTGTAGTGTAATTTGGTATTAGTCTGTCTTGACTATAAAATTGCACTAGTACACTATGTGGGTATTGAGCAGGACCATTTGAGGTTGTTCGATTTATACTGACTGCATAAAAGAACAGAACCTCTGTTATTATGGATGTGTGTTCTCTTAATCCCGATATAATAACAAATACGTATACTTTGTATTTGTTTCTTTGACTTATCAATGGGTTAGATTTATTCTTTAAATCAATAGACCCAATGAGTTGGGAGATACCATTTATATGATGTGTTGTTGATTATAAAAGGAAATTGTGTCCTATTTATTTAAGTTGATGATGTCGCCTTGAGGAGCACATAAGGATTATCATGTAAACCCTGCAGGTGGACTTAGTTCGACATGATAATAAGGTTGAGTGGTAGTACTCTTGGAGCTAGATGTTAATTAAGTGAGTTGTTAGTAACTCATTTAATTAACGGACATACGATATCTTAAACACAGGGAGACTAACGCACTCATGATAAGTAAGAGCCCATATTATAATATGGGATTGGTGCTGTAATTCAATAATAACTCTTTAGTGGTATGAGTTATTATTGATGAACTTGAGTTGGGTATTCGGGTTGAACATAGGAAGCTCAAGTCCATCAGGAAGCCAAAACCAATTCCTCCTCTTGGTCCCTGTTGTAGCCTCTATAAAGCCTTTCATTCACCCATTTTGATTTTGCTTTCTACCCAAGAAAGGGGTCGACCACATCCTTGCTTGGTGCCCAAGCAAGGGGTCGGCCAAGCCTTGCTTGTTTCCCAAGCATAAAGTCGGTCAAGCCTTGCTTGGTGCCCAAGAAAGGGGTTGGTCAAGCCTTGCTTGTTGCCCAAGCATAGGGTCGGCCAAGCCTTGCTTGGTGCCCAAGCAAGGGGTTGGCCAAAAAGAAAAAAAAGGAGTTATGAAAAGGGAGATTTTTTCTCTCAACAGAATTCTAAAAAATCTATTACTTTTTCTCCTTTTTTATCTAGCGCAAAGTGTTATAAAAAGAGAGGAGGTTGGGCCACAACAATCAATCAATTAAGAAATGATAAGTTTCTCTCCTTTCCCTTAAGGTCGGCACCCCATCCTTTTCTTCTTCCCTTTCTTCCCTCTAGGGTCAGCACCCCACTTCCTTTTCTTCTTCCCTTTCTGCCCTCTTGGGCCAACACCCCATCTTCTCTTGGTGGTTGGAGCTTGGAGGAAAAGAAAATGAAGAGACGAAGCACCTTGGTGGCTGGCGGTTTGGAGGAGAGGAAGAAGGAGGAGGTGCCCCTTCTTTGTATCTTTTGGTGGTCGGCGGCTTGGAAAAAAAAGGGTTCAAGTGTTTTTGTCTTGGTAGATCATCGCCCACACGACGTCCAAGAAGAGGAGAGGAATACGGCAGAAGATCAAGAGGTCTTTGTCTACGAAGAAAGGTACAACTAGTTATTTATTCCGCAACGCAACTAGTTTTGTTTTCTTTGTATGGATCATGAAATACTAACACAAGAGACTTTCGATTTTGTGTATTGATTTTGTATTTCAATCTTGTGCTTCGATTGTGGTCTCTGTAGTTAAACCTAAGGTTACTGTAAGGAGCTTAAATATTCAATTTCTTTGAAAGGCTTTGTCTAGGAAGTGGTGGATGATCTCATAACCAAGAAGGTCGAGTGTCTCGCCAATGACCTGGAAACCAATCCTTGAAATAGATATTTAATCAACTTCTATAATATGGTTTAACTTTTGAAGAACACATGAGTTAAACTTGGATTAATAATGTTAAGTTTCGTTTGTAATCCAAGTTCAACTTCTGAAAAGCACACGGGTTGCTTGGAAAAGGTCTATGCTTGTATAAATTTTTTTTACAAGGGAAATAGAACAAAATTCCGAGTAGCACCCAACAGATGCGCCATCCACCTACAACATAATATTGGGTCGACCGACCCTAAATGAGTTCCAAGCCATAGTGTCCACATTCTGCCAGAAAATAAGGTTTCCAGTGGACATAAAGGTGGGCGAAGTCAAAGGTGACCAATTGGATGCTCAGCGGTGTTACGTCGAGATGATCAAGTCAGAGGAAAAGTCGCTCAAAAGACTAAGTGTATGGAGGTGAACACAATCATGGAGGAATCGTTGGCGTTGGTCTATGATGAAAAAGATGTGGTTCAGATCCATCCCAGCCAATCAAAAGCCACAACATTTGTTGCCACCGACCTGACAGATGAGAAGAAGGTAGAGTTGGTTGCCTGCCTTAGGCAAAATTATGACGTGTTTACCTGGTCAACTCACGAGCTCCGGGGAATCTTGCTGAGCATGGCTCAGCACGACCTTCACGTCCGACCGGACACTCTACCGGTGAAACAGAGGAAGAGGGACTTCAGCTCAGAGCACAATCAAATTATCTGAACGGAGGTAGAAAAATTGCTGGAAGTCGGTCACATTCGTGAGGTATAATTTTCGAGTTGGCTAGCTACTGTCGTGTTGGTCTCTAAACCAGGCAACAAGTGACGGGTCTACATCGACTTCCGTGATTTAAACAAAGCTTGTTCAAAGGACTTCTACCCCCTCCCATAAATAGATCAGATGATGAACTCTACAGCAGACTACGAGCTGATCTGTATGCTAGATGCATACCAAGGATATCATCAGGTGCTGCTCGCCAAGGAAGATCAAGAGAAGGTCAACTTCATTACGGTCGATGGGACATACTACTACAACATAATATCGTTTAGACTAAAGAACATCGGCGTCAATTATCAAAGACTGATGAACAAGGTGTTCAGGAGGCAGATCGACTGAAACATAGAAGTATATGTCAATGGAATACTAATAAAATCACTCTGAGTCACTGACCTTTGTGTAGATATCGAAGAAACTTGTCGCAGGGCGTACAAAATTAAGTTGAACCTAAACAAGTGCTTGTTTCGAGTGAAGAGTGGCTGATTCCTCAGGTACATAGTGACTGAGCGGGGAATAGAGGCTAATCCAAGCAAGGTGAAGGCGCTATGGGAAATGCCCCCGCCTCACAACTTGAAGGAGGCCCAATGACTGACTAGACGGATCATTGCGTTGTCAAGATTTATCTCCAAATCGTCCGACTGAAGTCATCCATTCTTCAATATCCTGTGACGCGCAACGAAATTCTAGTGGGACGCAGAGTGTGACAAGGCCCTGGAGGAACTTAAGAAATATCTTACCCCCTTACCTATACTGGTAAAGCCCAATGCTAGAGAGCTGCTTTGAATTTATTTTTCATCGATAGAGCATGTTGTAGGCTCAGTGTTGGTGCAGCAAAATGGCTCTGAGAAAGATCCAGTATATTTTCTAAGTCATATATTGAAAGATGCAGAATCCCACTACACCAGTCTAAAAAAATTGGTGTATGCGCTAGTACTCGTCGCTCGGAGGCTTCATCGGTATTTTCTCTCATATCCTATCATGGTGATGACCAATAGTGCACTGGGAAGAGTCCTCCTTGCCCCAGAAGTATCCTTACGACTATCAAATGGACCATCAAGCTGAGCGAGTTTGACATACAATATCAACCGCGGACGATGATCAAAGTCCAAGCCTTAGCTGATTTTGTCACTGAGGTTCAAAACGCTGAGCCGGACGCAACCTGGAAGATATATGTAGATGGTTTATCCACTCGACAAGGTAGCAGAATCGGTATCCTCTTAATATCGTTGCGGGAGGATATGATGCAATTGTCTGTAGGGTTGGATTATCATGCCACAAACAACGAAGCAGAATATGAGGCCCTGATAGCCAGCTTATAGGTAGCTCGGTATGTAGGAGCCACAAGAGTCCTCATCCACTCGGATTCTCAATTGGCAGCTCAACAACTATCGGGCATGTTCAAGATAAGTAACACCCGGCTTAAGCTGTATGCCAAAGCTTCCGAAAAATTAAAGATAAGTTTCTAGGAAGTGATTATATAGAAGATCCCCCGGTCAGACAACCGGGCTACTGACGAGCTAGCTAAGTTAGTCAGTGCATTATCGTCGATCATCATAGATAAGCCGGTCGAACAAGTCTCACTAGTGACACACATCGACAAGATGGATGGAATAGCCTTCCCGAGTGACTGGAAGATGCCACTGATAGAGTTCCTCTGATCGAGAGTCACACCAGTCGATCAGGAAAAAGCTCGTTTGTTAAAAAAGAGGGGCAGACGGTTCACTTTGATTAGAGACTAGTTATATAAGAAAGCTTTCTCAAGGCTGCTGCTCAAGTGCATCGAATCGAAGGACATTGAGTACATCTTGCAAGAGGTTCATCAAGGCTCTTGCAGTAGTCATCCGGGCGATAGATCACTAGCCCAAAAGATCTTGCTAGCGTGGTACTTTTGGCCCACATTGCAAGATGATGTCGTTCGGACGGTGGCCACTTGCTTATCATGCTAGAAGTATCCTAACATCCTGCACTGACCCACCGAAGAGATAAAAGCATCCATGGTGTCCTGGTCGTTCGACCAGTGGGGCATGGACATCATTGGACCATTTTCCATGGCGACCAATTAGCGAAGATTCCTACTCGTGGCAATAGATTATTTCTTAAAATGGGTGGAGGCCAAGCCGCTAGCCAAGATAACCAAGCATATGGTTATCAAATTTATATGGTAAAACATCTTGTGTTAGTTTAGCATCCCTCGCAGGCTCGTCTTAGACAATGAGAGACAATTTACAGGGCGGAAGCTCAAGGAGTGGTGTGAGGGCTATGACATTGTACAAGCTTTCACTTCAGTGGCTTATCCGCAAAACAATGGCCCGGCAGAAGTAACCAATAGGGAAATCCTCAGAGGACTCTGGGCTCAGTTCGACCATGATGGAGGCGACTAGGTCGATGAACTCCCCAGTGTATTGTGGGCTCATCACACCACACCAAGAGAAGCGACCGGCATAACCTCGTTTCATCTGTTGTATGGGGGTGAAGCAGTGGTTCCAATGGAAGTTGGAGTAGAGTCCGACCGAGTGCAGCTTTATGATGATGGAAACGCCAATTGGAGGCTCATGGAGCTCGACTTGATAGATGAAGTGCGAGATAAGGTCATTGTTCTGCTGATGGCAAACCTGCAGTGCATGAAGCAGAGCTATAACTGAAGGGTGATCTCAAGGTCAATCCAGGTAGATGACTTAGTATAGAAGAGAGTAAAGCAGTCGACGACGTCACCAAGTTAGAAGCCCTGTGGGGAGGACCCTACAAAGTTATTCAGAAACTCCGATCGGAAGCTTACTATTTGTAAGATGAAGACAAGAGAAAGCTCAAGTGGCCCTGGAGCACAAAACACCTCCAGCCCTATAGGGCAGGGTAAGAGGTGCGTAGTTAAATTTAGATACACTTGTGTAAACATATATCTGTGTAAGTGAAGGGAGACGATAAATAAAAATTTCAAGTGTCCCAGACTCTTGTACCGATCGGTCAAGTTAAAAGTTGAGCGGTGACTATAAACCCTAGATACAAAATCATTTATGTCAGCAAGCCGAGCAGCAGCTATAAACTCGAGAGTCGATGAATCAACAGTCAAGCGGCGACTATAAACTCTGGATCAACAGTCGAGCAATGACTATAAACCCCAGATCAAAAGTAAAGCGATGACTTTAAACTCGGGAGTCAAGGGATCAACAGTCGAGTGACGACTATAAATCCCGGATCAACAGTCGAGCGGTGACTATAAACCCCGGATCAAAAGTCGAGCGACAGCTATAAACTTAGGAGTCAACAAATCAATAGTCGAGAGGCGACTATAAACCCCGGATCAACAGTCGGACGATGACTATAAATCCTGGATCAACAGTCAAGTGGAGACTATAGACTCCGGATCAAAAGTCTAGCGGTGACTATAAACCTAAGAGTCGACGAAGTCAATGGTGAGCAGTGGCTATAAACCTTGAGTATACGCTTAACAAAGTCGAGCGGCGACTATAAACCCAAGAGTTGATGAAATCAATAGTCGAATGACAACTATAAACCCTGGATCAATAGTCGAGTAACGACTATAAACCCAAGAGTCAACAAAATCAACAGCTGAGCGACGGTTATAAACTCGAAAGTCTACGCTAATTAAAGTCGAGCGGCGGCTATAAACTCTGGATACGAAAGTATTTATGTTAGAAAGCTGAGCGGTGGCTATAAACCCGAGAGTCGACGACAACAGCCGAGCAGCAGCTATAAACACAGGAAGAAAGTTATTAGACAATCGAGCGGCAACTGTAAACCCCAATTCTACTGCCGATTGGTAGATAAGATTTTCGATTGGAAAGGTGAAGAGGTCGTTCGACCTACGCTGAAATGGTCAATCGAACGTCTTAGTGATTAGTTACACAAAAGAGTGGAAGCACAAGGATTCACACTTAAAATATTTCTGTGAGGATTACAAGATCATAGAATAGAAAATCAAACAGTCTTATGGAGCCGAGCGGGGATGCATGAAAGGACACTCGGAACATTTAACATAAGTTGTAAAGCGTCGAACGAGTGTGCGTTCATTGACACTTAGAAAATTTTACAAACTAGTAAAGGGAGTACAAAAAACGGCCTGAAAAACTAAAAAGAAGGTTATTCAAAATAGTCGAGTGCATCGTCTAGCAGCGACTCAATGAGCTTCTCCCTATTTATGATCTTGTTGGTCAGCATGGCAGAGAGATAGCTGCCGTCCTTCAGCCGTTAGAGAGTCCCATCAATGCCACAGTTGAAGAGGTGAAGAGCTCAATCTGTGAGTCTGTCATTGAAAGGGTCAAAACTGAGATAATTGCACTTGAAAACTTCAAGTTGTCCGGGCTCTTCCTCTTGGTATGTTTTGAAAGTCGCTCGGGACACCTCTAATTTAGCCTTTAGCGAGGCTAGCTTAGCATCTTTAGCGTCGAGTTGGAGTTGCGCAGCTGCTTGCTCTACAAAGCGGCTAGCCTGGTCAGTCTCGAGAGCAGCCTCCGCCTCCTTGAGATTTTGGGCCAAAACTTGAGCCTCTTTATTTTTGATGTAAGTCCTTGACAGCTCGGAGCTTCCTAGCATTGACAGAGTTGATCTTGGATTCAAAACTATTGGTCTGCTTGGTGAGTCACTCAATTTGCAGGGCCTAATCATTATTCTTACTCCTCTATGCATTGAGCGCCCGTTCGGAGCCAATTAACTGCTAAGAGCTTCTCTCCAGTTCGGCCTTCAACCGAGCCACCTCAGTCATCAATTGCTCTAGGTGAGCCCAAGAGGTTTTTGAGGGGTCGCTCAAAGCTTGTAGTTGTTGCACTTCGTGCTCCAAAAAAGTCAACCTCTAGAACATGGTCATGCTTTCGACCTAGAACTACATTAAAAATAGGTAAACATGGCCGATCGAGAAATACGCAAGTAAAAATAAGGATGATATACATACCTCGGTGGACTTCTAAATGTAACTGTCCGCAAGCTCGCTAGGAGAAATGGTCGCCCCATGGGCTCGGGCATTAGTCAAACTTGTGCCAGCAGTCCTTGAATCTTGATTTGGTGTTTGGGGGAGAGTGGCTCGGCATTGTCGGGATGGCTCCACTTGTCCATTGGTAGGTGGATGATGACCATTATGTGTCTCCAATCGCTCGGACCTAATGGCTCAGAGGTGGTCTGGCCTGTGGACTTAGGCAAAGGGGAGGAGTGGATGCTGGACACTTGGGTGGCTAGCAAGGAGGACTGGGGTGGCATATATGCGACAGGCGGCGCGTATATGGTCCCCGACGGCAGCGCAGAAAGCAAGGTGTTCGATCAGCGGTCCCTTGTTCGAGAAAAGCAGGAGATGAAGTCTCACCCCACTCGGATGATGGACATGAGGCAATATGGGTGGGGGTCTACAGGGCAGAGGTTGCCGAATGGGACGAACCTTCCCCTCGATGCCTCTTGTGTCTCTGGATTAAAGGCTCGCCCGAGGTTGTCGATTCCAAGGGCACTACGATTGGCAATAGTGAAGGCCATTCAGGAGGGAGTTCAGCTATGGCAGCCGCGACATTCCTAGCCACATTCTAGCTTCCACCTGCCTTACTAATTGCAACGTCGCCCTTCGGATCATCGGATTGGTCGACCGACTGTAAGCCACGACTCTCCAGCTCAGCAATGCCCATAGTGTTAATTGTCGGTTAGCGAGCCTGCTTTTGTCGCTCAGTCGTGCCCTCGTCATGATTTAAGCTGCAAGAAAGGAAGAGAAATCAGTTAGATTCAAAGATGGGGAGAAGAAAGAGCATACCTAGGGTAAGGGGCAGCCGCGTGCAGATCGGGCTTAACCCAAACACATATATGACATTCTCCAACAGCAGCCCGTGGATATAATACTTCTGACCTGCAAATTGGAGGTTGCTTGGAGGTAGTTTGACCAACTTCGATATCTCTTGAGTGATGGAGGCTTCATCACTTCCATCTGCTAGCTGGTTTGGAAGTCTGGTCGAGCAGGAAAACGAACAAAAAAGTAATGCTCTCTTCAATCTTATTAGAGGACGACATCTTGTAAAAAAAGGCAGTGCCCACTCAGGATTGAAAGAGAAAGGTCCCCGTCTC
Source organism: Zingiber officinale (assembly GCF_018446385.1). Classification (NCBI taxonomy): domain Eukaryota; kingdom Viridiplantae; phylum Streptophyta; class Magnoliopsida; order Zingiberales; family Zingiberaceae; genus Zingiber; species Zingiber officinale. The sequence continues at coordinate 128,123,223 of NC_055988.1, forward strand.
GGACAACTTGGGATAGTAAAGTAATGGAACACCCTAAGTACTAAAGGGATGTCATGCAGACATAATAGCACAACCACCTTGCACACCAACCTAAAGGAGTTAGACACTAGTTGATGCAGGGAGATATAGAAATATTTACACACGACGGAGAAGCAAGGGTGAATGGGAAAATGGAGACCGGCGTAAAATTGGTCCTGAAAGAAAGGCAAAAAGCCTTCGGGAGGCAAATGAGACCGGTCATAAGCGGAAGGGATGGCGATTTGATAATCGGAGGGGAAACAATATGTAAGTTTCATCTAGTCAATTTCATCACCATTGAACTTAGACTCAGTCAAAGTATACCACAACCCAAGGACAGACACAGGAGGTTGAGGAAACGCGACCATAGAAAACCAAAAGGGAAGAAGATCAACGACATGACAAGAGAAGGAAAAAAGATAGGTTACTGAGAAATATCGTCGGCGATGAAGAGGAAGAAAGGAAGCGGCAGAGCACGTATGTAAAAGAGAAAGGTGATGAAGTAGTGGACGGTCACTCCAAGCTGTCGGATCGAGGGTTACAGAAAATGAAGTCGAGATCTAGCCAAGGAATTCGAAACGGCACCTGTCACATCAACCATAAATATTTGCCTCTCACATCAAGCGTGCGACAGCAGAGATAGGGACACATGGCGGCTGGCAACAGGAGTGCATTAATGAGGATTAATTAAAGGATATGAGCGGCGGGCTCGGCAATTATGACCAAAGATTTGCACAATCTTCCAGAAAAGGGGATGACGTCAACAAGCATTAAAAAGCATTCGTCCGAGGAAGCGGCAAGAAGTGGAAAATTCGCTAAGTGTCATCGCCAACCATCCCGACCGGCACAGATCTTAGACAAAGTGATAGCTGACCGACGACTCTAAACCCAGGTCGATAATTAATTAGCCAAGCAGTAAACCCAAGTGTGTAAATGATAGCCGAGAGGTGGTTCTAAACCCAGGTCGGTAATTAATTAACCGAACGGAGCTCTAAACCCAGGTGCATAATTAATTGTCGAGCGCCGCCCCAAAACCCATGGAAGAAAATAGCTTCATTGTTCACTGTAGCCGAGTTGTGGCTCTAAGCAAAACGGTGACTATGAAGATGATATGAGCCGATCGACACCTCTAGAACGGAGAATGCTCGATCAAGGGAAGGTCACTAAAGACACTGCTCGTCTAGTTAGTCAGACTTACAACCTCCTTCGACTAGACTTGAGGGGAAGACTTGTGTGATGCGGTGATAAGGAGGGCCCACCAAGTGCGGGTCAAAGGCGGAGATAGTAGCTAACGTGGAGGTCAAAGTCAAGATGGTCAACACCAGGGAACCGAGGGCTCACCAAAAGTGGACCGAGCAGAGGTTGACTTCAACTGTCGATCGGGCTCGAAGGGTCCAATCAGCCAGGAAGCTCATCGAAGTAGATCGCTCACTCGGATGGGGTCATATAGAAAGAACATCAGATGGCGCACAACTAACTGGGCGAGTGCAGGCCGACTGGAGCTCGTGTCCGGTCAGGCAATAAACAATCTGGCAAACCAAGGTACTATGAAGAAAGTAGCTGAAACTGACAGGGAAAAGGGTCCCGTCTGAGAGGCTACTCCACTCGGCCACACAGTGGGCCCCTCCTATATCTCTTGATATCCTTCTGGGAGGTAATGTCGCTGACAATAGAGCATGGTCAACAGGCAAATCGTACGACGGAAGCTTCTACTATCATGTTAGGGATTGGCATACCCTGTTAAGGTATTGTGTCAGAGACACTTTCCTAACATGTCCTTTCATAGGATAGTTTGGGGAACGCGCTCATGCCCTGAGGAGCGTGCATGCTGCCTACTGTAGCACTATATAAATGGGTCAATATACTGACGGAAGTATGCGACATCTATTATTTGTGTCTGTGCTTTCACTATTGCTCCGCCATCTTTCTATTATTCTAGTGATTGACTTGAGCGTCAGAGGGTCAACGTCGGGACCCCTTCCCTAGTCCGGCACTGATGTTCTGTGTGTTATAGATCAAAGCAGGGTCTTCACGAGATTAGAGTGGAGTCTTCATGGGGTTAACAGAAAAGTCACACCCCTAGCTAACTTTTTTCACCGTTTTCGAACAGGATCCGTAAACATCCATTTAATTCAATGAGTATTTACTTTAAAATATATACAATAAATTTTATTTAATTTATCAAATAGATTGATTTTTTATTTATGAAATTTAAAAACTTATAGAATAAATGAATATTTTGGCATTTTGCCTTTAATATTTTAAATCACTTTAGACAATTTCATTCCTTGAATTAAGCTAGCTAAAAAATTTATTTACTTGGTCACTTTTTTAAAAAAATGCTCATGTAATTTTATAAAAAAATAAAAAGTGATCACTTTTGTAAAAAAAACATTTCCTTTTATAAAATCTCATAATAATATTCAACGTTTTTTTATCATTTTTTAAAAATTAACATTGTTATAATAATTACAAATTACTATTATATAAAGTAAAATATTAAATCATGATCACAATTGTTATAATCATACACTATTATCATTTTTTAGTGTTTTGATAAATACTTATTAGGAGGAACAAAATAATAATAATAATAATAATAATAATAAGTTATAACATTATATTTTACTGAACCTCATAAAGAAATTTCTATATTATCTATTTTACATACCTAACTTTCCTAATTTCAAAAACACATGACATATTCTTATTATACCCTTGTTTTTCACAAAATATTTATGTAGGTTTACATACGTGCATCTTTAAATTTGTACTCTATTCATTCAACAATTCACTACTATCCATTTATACTATTCAATTTAGATTTGAGATAATTAATATATTAAGGAGATTTATAGTAGTATATTAATTTTTATTTAAAGTGATTTATAGTTCTTTAAGTTTATTAATTATTTTTAGACAAAATTGATCGATGAATTTATAATATTTGAAAATTTAAAATTTAAAAACTCTGGAAATCTATCGGCGATATTGATTGTTAAGACATTCCGGTGAGTAGAAAACACTCAACGTAATCCTAACACTTAGATTATTTACTTGGTATCCATCTCAACGAGGTGACTAATCTAAGGATCTATAAAGAGTACACACTCCACTATAAAAATACTCCTTATCGGAAACACTTCGGAGGTGGAAAAATCTCGTACAAGCTCTCAACAAGAAAATACAACAAAGAAATGAATGAACAGTACAATGAACACCTTGCTTGATCTCTTGTAACTTGTAAATGCCTCTTGTAGACTCATAAATATAGCACTTTGCCTTGAATCTTCCAAGAACAAACTGTGAAGAGAGGAGAAGAAGAGTTGCAATTGAATCTTGCCAAACGCCTTTATATGTCATGATCTAGGGTTCTTAATAAATTGACATTACTCCCAATTAATTGCCACATAAGATCCGAGTGATCCCAGTAGTCCAAACCTCGCAACGACTCTTTTTTGCATCTCCCAATCACTTCTTGATCGATTACCCAATCGATCAAGAATGCTTTTATGCTCTCACGAAGACTCCTCTCAATTGATTGCTCAATCGATTACTCAGATTCAATTGATCATCTGATTGATTCAGAAGCCTAGTATTCACTTTGCGAACTTCTCTCAATCAATTGAGCACTTTCCCAATCGATTCAGCACAGAAAATACTGTGCTTTACAAAATCGCCCTTCAATTTATTACCTAATCGATTGACTTCGCGTGTCACATAGAGATGAGCTCAATCGATCAGTGACGAAACTCTCAATCGATCACTTGATCAATTTCCCAACTCTAACTTGCTTAACCTAAGTCTAGGATTCCCTTGCCTAATCTCCGGTTAACTATGACCTGTTGGAACTTCTCGACCAAGTGTTAGATTAACCTTTTGACCCACTTGGACTTTGCCAACTTCTCGTTCGACTTTTGATCACCAAGTGTGGTCCTCCTTGATCCACTTGGATTTTTTTATTACCTAACTGTAGTTAGGACTTAACCTTGCCAGCGTGTGACCCCCTTGATCCAGTTGAACTTTCTTTTACCTAATCGCAGTTAGGACTTTCTTTTACCAATGTGTGATCCTCCTTGATCTACTTGGACTACTTGTCTGACCGTAATTAGGACTTTCCTTGCCAACGTGCGGTCTTCCTTGACCCACTTGGACTTTCCTTTACTTAACTACAATTAGGACTTTCCTTGCCAAAGTGTGACCTCCATGACCCCACTTGGACTTTCCTTTGTCTAACCGCAGTTAGGACTTTCCTTGCCAGCATGCGGTCTTCCTTGATCCACTTAGACTTTCATAGCCAACGTGTGGTCCTTCCTGACCCACTTGGACTTTCCTTTGCCAACGTACGATCCTCTTTGACCCACTTGAATTTTCTTTTGCCTAACTGTAATTAGCACTTTTCTTTGCCAACGTGTGATCCTCCTTGATCCACTTGGATTTTCCCTTTACCTAACCCTAGAGTCAGGACTTGCTTTGCCTAACCTCTGAGTTAGGACTTTACTATTGCCTAACCCCTAGTTAGGACTTTACCAGTCAAGTATCGGTCATCTATGACTTACTTGACTTCTCTTTCATATGTCCCACAACATATTGTCTAAATATGTTGTTCACAATATATTGTCCAAATATCAAACTCAAGCTTGACTCTACTCAAGCTTAGTCAAACTGATTAACCTTGACCCTTGGAATGATTGCACCAACAATCTTCCAAAAATCTCCTCCTTTTCTATGTTTGATAACATGTTTAAGTTAGGCTAACCCATATTAGCCCAACTCCAACTTCATCCCATTCTTGAAGCATAAACGTGGAATTCTAACTTAAACCCCATATTTTCTCCCCCTTTGGCACACATTAAAAGCTTTTCCCCTTAAGAGTCAATTTTGTCAAAAAAAAAATGCAATAAAAGTTTCATACCTTTCATTACATCCTATGCTCACCCTTGAGCATATATCACATACTCAACCTTGAGCCTATATCATATGCTCACCCTTGAGCATATAACATATGCTCACCCTAGATCACCCATCCATCACAATGAAGATTTTCAATCTTCCATTGTTTCCAATGCTCATCCTCGAGGACTCATAACAATGAAGGTTCTCAACCTGCCATTATTTCCTTATCCCATAAATAAAGTTAAATCATGTTTTAAGAAAGAACTTCCCCTCAAAATATGTTCTAAATTTCTATCATTGCACCAACAATGACTTGAAATTTCTAAACCTTTAGGAAACCCAAAATTTAAAGTTTTGAGGTTCAAAATTCTACTTTGAAGCTAAACTTCCTCCTAAACTTTAAGTTAGTCTTCTTTAACCATTCCTTTCTTGTTATCATCAAGAAACCTATTCTTGAATACTTATAAATGCATTTCTTAGGGGTAGGGATGGTTAATACGACTAAATGAGACTTAATAGACTAAAATCAGACCATTTCAGTTAAAATCAATATTTCCAATTGATTGAAACTGATTTTTAATTGATTTAAGCCACCCTAATCAATCAGCTGATCGATTTAGAGGGTACTTAATTGATCACTTGATAAATTTTGCGAACTTTTGTGCTCACGGAAATGACCTTTAATCGATTGACCAATTGATTCATACTTGGTGAATTGATTGCTTGATTGATTGACATTTTTTAATTTTTTTAATTTCATTTTTAATCGAAATTCAGAAATCCCTAAATAATTCTATGATTATAAAAAAATTATAAAATTTTACATAGACATTATTTATGTCATATACTATCAAGAAAAAAATATTTTCTATGAAAATAACTTTCATTTTTAAAGATTGACACAAAATTGGAAAGCATTTAAAAACTTCAATATTTCACTCTATTTTGTACCTAACTAATCAATAGTGATTCCTATCAAAAGATAAACTTCACCGAGGTTTTCCAAAATAATTTTGAAATGTTTTTCAAAATAAATCTTCAACCATATTCATTAAGCTAAATGCACATGACTTGTATACTAGCTTTCCTAATGACTATACTTCTCATAATCTATTGTTAAGATGAAACTTAAACTCAAAAAGATGCACTAAATTAATACCTTGAGTTTTGTTTATCCTCCTAATATCTCACTTGTATTTAATGTATCTCAAAAACATATACAAGTCAAGCATATGGTTCTTGTGAGATGTATAATAGGTTTTTCCTAAAACTAAGGGATCATGCATATCTATCTAAGTATTTAAATTTTGATCATCTAACCTAGGATATCAATTTATGTCATTGTCCTTAATTATAAGGAATTTAACATAATGTATAAAAATGATTATGACATACATTAAATACATATTTTTCAAAAGAAAAAAATAATGAATAGTGATGTATGTATAACATGACATATGATATTTTCACATACTTATATGAATGTTAAATATGATGTCATGACATATGATGGGCACAAAATCATGGAAATTTTATTATAAAGGAAATACCTAGATTATCTATCTAAGCATCACTAACTAATCACTAAATTTAAGAATAAACCTAAGTTGCCCTATCTTCCAAAGAAATTGTCAAAATCCCAACTTAACATTTCTTTAACTTCTAACCTAATTATGCCAATTTATCTAGGTCCAAATCTTTAAATTTTGGCACATTTTACTCTTCCAAAGAGTAAACATTAATCCTTCATTTTCAAGATGTAGTAATACCTTGAAAATGCCCAAAAGTGTCAACTTCATCAAGATTGGGTTAACTACCCTTCCAATTAGAGTGGACACTCTCTAAACATATCTAAGGTGTAGAGTACACATTCTTAAGAATCCAAAATCTATTGGTGCTCCTTGGGTGATATAGGTACTCATTAGGGATAACTTCCCTTAATACCTTCCTAATGACCTTTCTAGGCTTCTTAGAAGTCTTGGTCACACTAAACTCCTAACTGTCAACTCTAGGGATAACTTCCCTTAATACTTTCTAAGGCTTCTTATAAGCCTTAGTTACACTAGACTCTTCACGGTTAACTCTAGGGATAACTTCCCTTATGATCTTCTTAGTGACTTTTTTAGGCTTTTAGAAGCCTTAGTCACACTAGTCTTTTCAAGATTACTTTTAGGGATAACTTTCCTTGTTACCTTGACTTGACTCCTAGACCTAGGGTTAGTTCCATAGTTATATGGAACTCTATGATATAAGGCCACATTCTCTTTGGCTTTTGGTTTGTAACCCAAACCTTTCTTGTTATTGAATGAGTCTTCCCTATCTACCCTTCAATCTTGTTTATTTGACCCCTTAAAGATATTTTTCATTCTTTTAAGGGTTTTTTCCCAATTTATCAAGTCTTAGCCTCAAGACTTAATTTTCTCTCCTTAAATCCTTAAATTTGGATTTTTCTTGATTTTCTTGAGTATTTTTATTTTTAGGCATATACCTAAAATCCTTAGAGTTCTTTCCTAAATTGTTATCTACCTTCTTAACCTTAGGTGAGGTAGTCTTAGTATGAAATGATTTATAATTGACTCTAGGATTTTTCATATTTTCTATTTCATGATAAATAGCATTAAAATGATAAAAATTTAAATTTATCATTCTCTTTATCATGACACAAAGAAATACCATTAACTAATGATACCTTAGTGTTATTCTTGGAGGCTCCCCCTCAATTTGAGCTTCCTTTTTTCTTCTTAGTTGGATCTCTTCTCCTTGAACATTGGTTCCGATAATATCCCTTTTGATTGCAAGAAAAGCACACAATATGCTCCTTGCCTTTGCGTACCACGGGGCCGACCTCCTTTGGCTTTTCCATCATCTTGAGAGCCATTTGAGTCTTCGTCTTCTCCAATTTAGGACACTAGCTCTTGTAGTACCCTTTTTCTCTATATTCAAAATAAATAATATGATCTTTATTTTTAATGCACAAAATAGATATACCTTTACAATTTCTGCTTTTAGAGATGACATTTTATTCTTCCTCATTAACTTTGGATGATGATGATGATGCTTCTTTTTATTTTGACGTCAATGGTCTATGTTCCCCCTCAATCCTTGAGGTGGATGCCTCTTCAAATTCCTCCTCGGATGTTGAGCATCTTTCAACTTCTGAATCCTTATGCATATGAAACAATGAGTTTCTCTCTTTGCTTTCGTTGGTGCGTTCCATTGAGGATGGATATTCATGAAACTTTGCCAATTTGCTCCGCTTTTTAGCATCTTCATATTCCCCAATTTTACACAAGATGGTGATTGACACTAAATTAACCAATAATTTGGTTATCTTCTCATTGGTCTAGCATCTCTTGACTTGCTCCTGTTAAAGTGTATACTAAAAGCCTAGATTTTTGTAAATATTTATTTTGAAATAAAGAATCACATTGGTCAAATGTCTACATTTATATGCTAAGTGTAGTTGTTAAATTAATTTATATTATTGATAACATGGTGTATGGTGTCACATACAGAATATCATGTTATCAATGTAGGTCCCTTTGGAGGGCGGCAAGAGGGGAGGGGTGAATTGCCCTATAAAAATAAACGAAAAACCTTTCTCGGATATTCAACTAATTAACAGACACTTGTAATTAAAAAGCAGAGACTAAATAAACAGAAATCAGACACAGAGGATTTTCTTGGTTTACAATCAGAGGATTGCTAATCCAAGGCAAAGATGACGCACTATCTGATTTTTCTCTGGGCGGAGTAGCCTCTTACAGCGTTGACAGTACAAAAGAATAGAAAGAACAAAAAGAAATGAATTACAAGTGAGATAAATGATCTGTGCAAACCAGTGCTATATTTATAGCACTGGTAGGGGCGCCCCGAAGGGGTTCCGGGCGCCCTGGGGGGATAAAAATTTATCCCCCAACGTTCAGATCGAGTTTGACTCGATCTAGTCAACATCTTCGGTCCGGGCTCCCCGGAGGGTTCCGGGTGCCCTGGAGGGGTCCGAGCGCCCCGGTCAGCTCCGAGCGCCCCGGACCCAAAAGTCAACTTTGGTTGACTTTTCCCGTCCGGTCGCTCTACTTCGGTTCAGCTCGTCTCAGTCCGGGTCTTCAACTCCGGCTCTGCGAGCTTAGGTGATCTCGGTCATCCGGAATAAGGCTCACCCGAACTCAAGTTTCGACTTTCTCCTCGAGCAGCCTTCCTTCCCGGTTTCTCGTCCCTCGAACACCGCGCACGTTCTTCTCGTCCATCGGTGTACTCTTCCGCGATCACCTCGTCCCTCGGACGCACCGAGCCCGTCGGCTCTCTCCCCGTGTCGTCCTTCTCGCTAGCCGCGTCTTCCGCTCGACTTCCTGTGTTCCTAAGCTCTTGCACACTTAGACACAAGGGTTAAACAAACCCAGGACCTAACTTAGCTTGTTTGATCACATCAAAATACCTTGGGGTTCCAACAATCTCCCCCTTTTTGATGTGAGCAACCCAAGTTAAGTTAGGGTAAACATATGCAATAAAAACAATTTATATTCAAATAAGTCCAAATATTTTTCAATTGAAAAATTATATTACCTCCCCCTAGACTTAACATACTTCTCCCCCTTTGATCACATAAAAATTGGGGTTATAAACAAGTCTAAGGTAAATTCTAAAAAAAAATTAAGTGTAAAATTTTTTTTTAAAATGTCTAAGTAAAGACACTCTTCAGAATTTTTCTTTCGAAAAAAATTTAAGTAAAACATTTTTCAGAAAAAAAATAGTCATAAGTGTTTAACAAAAATTTTCTAAAATTTTAAGTTTGAAACTTATTTCAACATTTCCTAAAAAAATTTTCTAATTTCCAAAAAAAAAATTCTAAGTTAATTTTCATAAACAATTTCTAAGGTAAAAACAAAAATTTCTAAGTCAAGTTAAAAAAAATAAATAAATATTTTCTAACACAAATTGAATAACTCTTTTAAAGCATTAAGTAATTTAAATTAATACTTTTTCAGTTAGTCAATTAAACTTTTCATTTCGATACTTGGCTTCCAGGTCGTGGCGAGGCACTAGGCCTTCTTGGTTATTGGAGCAACAATCGTTTCCTTAGACAAAGCCTCATAATAAAATTAGTTGTTTAATTTCCTTGGTGAAAATGCTAAGCCTAATTTTAATTTTAAATTAAACAGGTTTTTGGAACCCAGTAGAGGTTCCTACCTACAGGATTAACCAAGTATTTCCTAGGTACATAGATTTTTGATATATTTCTAATTTGACTTTGATGAAATCTATAATACCAATTGTAACGACCCGCCTTCTACTAACTGAGCTGTAAGGCCGGTCGCTACAATTATGCTAAACTACACTGTGCGGAAAACTAGGTTTATTAAAAAAAAAAAATTTCTCTACTAAGGACGGATACAACTGATAAGAAAGGTCTAAAGACCTTCTTTGCTGGTGTACATATGCTAAGGAGGGGAAACTGAACATCCCAACTGAGCTAGGGACTAGAAACTAAACTTCCCAACTACCTACAGACCTGCTGATCGATCCGCAGATCGATCGAAGCTGGGGAACATTCTGTTCCCAACTGGATCGGTCGACAGGACCGATCCAGGTGTGGCTGGATCGGTCGGCAGACCGATCCAGGTATGTCTAGATCGGTCGGCTGACCGATCCAGGCACCTGAAACGCTGGAACTCGCTACTGTATCGTGCTGGATCGGTCGGCTGACCGGTCCAGGAGGATACAGTAGCATACTGTATCTGTCTGGATCGGTCGGCTGACCGATCCGGTGGCACTGCCTAGACCCTGATCGGTCTGAAGACCGATCAGAGTTCTGATTTCGCCCGGGAACTCTGATTTCAGCACTTTGGCGTGCCAGAACCTCACACAACAATTCTAAAATAAATGGAAATATACTCTAACAACTATTAACCAGCATTCAAACATAATTACTAACAAGCTAAATAAATCGACCATGACTTAAACACTCTAAAGTCCAAATTGCATAAAAGAAGGAATACTAAGACTTCTACTATTTAAGCTTGCTAAAACCCTTGAGGATCTTTTATTCCAGTTCCTTCCACACACATCTTGATTTGCATTGGCCTCCAGCCTCCACTTCTAGTCCACTTATCCTTTACCTTTATCTGCAGTATAAGAAAAGTAGTATCTATAAGCTAAAAAGCTTAATAAGAAACCATCTACCTCACAAAAACATGCAACGATGCAAATATGATTTTAAATCATGTTGTTTAAAACATATGCTGAATATACTAAATAGACTAAACATGGCATGGCATATAAGCATACAATCATGGCATATCTAAAGTTGAACGTAGAGTTATCAAGCATATTCACATGGAAAAACTAAGTTGATACTAAGAACTGAGCTACGATAATACTGAGCTACTGCTAGAACTGTACTGAATTCACGAACTAATTTTTGAAAGGTTGAAAACCATATACATATAGTAAGTGAAAATACTAAACATGCTGCTGATGGGCCCGGCAACTGTACGTGCTATGCGCGCATCTCTAACTAGACCCGGGGTTGCAAGTCCCGAATTTAGTAGAGCTACTAGGTTATCTAAACCTAGGGACCGACTATGGGAGCCCAACCCAATGGATATCTAATCCAGTACAGTGCCAACTGAAAAGTAAAATACTGAGTATAGCTAAACTGTTCTAAATTGCTGTTTCTAGGTTATCTGAACCTAGAACTAGGTTGTCTGAACCTAGCGGCGACTGTGGGAGCCCACCCATTGGACCGTAGTCCCATATAAGCTAGAATAAACTGATTTACTAATTTAGATGCTTCTAATGCATTCAACTGTGCTAATAAAAATGCCTAAGTTGCATTCTTTTCTAATCTGGTTATTTAATCGAACACCTAGTGTGCTTTAACTCCCCTCTCTATTAGGGAGACTACCTTTAGGCACCCAACAGCAACTAAACCCTCCAACTAAAGGAGAAAAGACGTGTCCGGTCCATCTAAAGGTACTCACTAAATCCCTAAACCTGCGAGGAGGGTTAAGTACACCCTATGTGTCGAAAACATATGCATATAACTAAACTAATGCACAGAAAATCAAACGGTAGCTATTATACTGCAGGTGAGGGGTTTCTTACCTCCTATTCGTAATTTCTTATGATTCTATTAGCTAGAACTCCGGTGGAGATGATCTTCTCGACGATCCGCTCGCGTCTACGTGTTCTTCTCGCGAAGGGGAACGTCCTCGTATCGAAGATCTCGCCGGAAGAAGTTCCCTTGGCCCTTGGGGCTTGGTGTGCCGTGAGAATGAGGAGGAAAAGAGGGGCACCGGCGTGAGGGTTTGAGAGGCGAAGGGATTTGGCGTGAGGTTTTGTGAGGAGAGGGTTGCCGAACCAAATTAAACCAAACCTAACTCAAGTTCTTAATTTATATTAAGTGGATTATTGAACCCAACTCTAATATAAATATAATTGGTTCCTCTTTCTTTTAGCACGGGCCTGCTGGGTTCACCGGTTACTAAGGCTAACTAAAGGTTTAGCGGACCCGAGAGGTCCCGGGTTCGATTCCCGCTTAAGCCTTTTTATTCTTCTAATTATTTTTGCTACTTCCGCTACTCGAAAAATTCCGAAAAAATATCTAAAAATTCCAGAAAAATCATAGAATAATTCTAATGCAAGTTTGAGAATTTTCGGGCGTTACAATCCCCCATACCTTATAAAAAGTTCATCCTCGAACTTAAAATAATTCTGGGTACTTCTGTCTCATGCTGGCTTCTGTCTCCCAAGTTGCCTCCTCTGTTGTGTGACTGTGCCAAATGACTTTGACTAATGGTACTTCCTTGTTCCGCAATTTCTTAACTGCTCGGTCTATTATCTGAATAGGCCGACTATCGTAGCTGAGGTCTTCGCGGATCTGTACCGACTGGGGCTCAATCTCCTGGGTGACATCTGGGGTATGCTTCTTCAGCATAGAGACATGAAATACATTGTGGACAGCTGACATTTCCTGGGGTAGCTCTAGCTCATATGCTACCTTGCCCACTCTTCTGCTGATAAGGTATGGTCCCACATATCTGGGACTAAGCTTGCCCTTCTTCCCAAAACGCATCACTCCCTTCATGGGAGCTACTCTGAGGAACACTGTGTCCCCGACTGAAAACTCTAAGGGTCTGCGCCGTGTATCAGCATAGCTTTTCTGGCGGCTCTGAGCTGTCTCTATCCTCTGGCGGATCTGCTGTATAGCTGCTGTGGTATCTGCTACTAGATCTGTCTGAAGTTCTAGTTCTTTCTGTTCACCACTCTCATACCAGCAGATTGGAGATCTACACCTCCGCCCATAGAGAGCCTCGTAAGGTGCCATGCCGATAGTGGCCTGATAGCTGTTGTTGTATGCAAATTCTGCTAAGCTCAGATATTTGCACCAACTTCCCTTGAAGTCTAGGGCACACGCTCGGAGCATATCTTCGAGTACCTGGTTTACTCGCTCCGTCTGACCATCTGTCTGAGGATGGAATGCTGTGCTGAACTTTAACTTAGTGCCCAACGCTGACTGTACACACTCCCAGAAGTGTGATGTGAATCTGCTGTCTCTGTCTGAAATGATGGTTCATGGGACTCCATGTAGTCTGACGATCTCCTGGAGATACAACTGAGCTAGCCTCTCCATAGAGTAGGATATCTTGATAGCTAAGAAGTGGGCTGATTTAGTCAACCTGTCGACTATTACCCAGATGGCGTCAAAATCATTCGTGGTTCTGGGCAGTCCCACTATGAAATCCATAGAGATATCCTCCCACTTCCACTCTGGAATCTGTATAGGCTGCAGAACTCCTCCTGGTCGTTGATGTTCTGCCTTGACCCTCTGACAGGTGAGGCAGATGCTAACATATCTGGCAATGTCTCGCTTCATCCCGGGCCACCAAAAATGGTTCTTCAGGTCTTGGTACATTTTGGTGGAACCTGGATGCATCGCATAGGGAGTCTTGTGAGCCTCATCTAAAATCTGTCTCCGTAGCTCCTCCTGATCTGGAACACAGAGTCTGTCACCAAAATACAACACCCCCCTATCGGACACTCTGAATTCTCTACTTTCTGATTATGCTAGCCCTTGCTTGATTTTCTGAATTTCAGGGTCCTGCTCCTGAGCTGACTGAATATCACCAAGCAAGGTAGACTCTAAGGTCATAGTAGAGAGTTGTCCAACGATGAGCTCGAGACCGAAATCTACGATCTCCTTCTGTAGGGGCGGTGACATGGCTGTAAGAGATAATAAGGTAGCACTGGATTTTCTGCTAAGTGCGTCGGCTACCTTATTGGCTTTCCCTGGATGGTAGAGGATGTCTATATCGTAGTCTTTGACCAGCTCAAGCCATCTGCGCTGTCGCATATTCAGATCCTTCTGAGTGAAGAAGTACTTCAGACTCTGATGATCTGTATACACTCTGCACTGTGCTCCATATAAGTAATGTCTCCAAATTTTGAGAGCGAACACTACTGCTGCAAGCTCAAGGTCATGAGTAGGATAATTCTTCTCATAATCCTTGAGTTGTCTGGAGGCATAGGCGATCACCTTGCCGTTTTACATCAGCACTGCTCCTAGTCCCAACTTAGAGGCATCACTATAGATGTCAAAGCTGATGGTGTTGTCTGGTAGAGCCAAAATGGGAGCACTGGTCAATCTCCTTTTCAGCTCGCTAAAACTGTTCTCACAGTCCTCTGTCCACTGATACTTTCTGTTCTTTCTGGTAAGAGCTATCAGTGGGGAGGCTATCCTGGAGAAGTCCTCTACAAACTTTCTGTAATACCCTGCTAATCCCAGAAAGCTCCTGATTTCGCTGGCGTTCTTAGGTTTCTTCCAGTTACTCACTGCTTCTATCTTGCTGGGATCTACCATGATACCATCCTTTGAGATGATGTGACCCAGGAAGGACACCTGATCTAACCAAAATTCACATTTCGTGAACTTGGCGTATAGCTGGTGCTGCTGAAGGGTCTGCAATACTAGTTCCAGGTGCTCTGAATGTTCTTCCTGAGTTCCTGAATAGATAAGAATGTCATCGATAAACATAATAACAAACTTATCTAAATACTCCCTGAATACTCTGTTCATGAGATCCATGAATGTAGCTGGAGCATTGGTCACGCCAAAGGGCATGACTACGAACTCGTAGTGTCCGTATCTGGTTCTGAATGCTGTCTTGGGTATATCCCCTTCCTTAACCTTCACCTGATGATAACCTGATCTGAGATCTATCTTAGAGAACACTGCTGCTCCCTTCAGCTAGTCGAACAGGTCATCGATTCTGGGAAGGGGATACCTGTTCTTGATCGTGACTTGGTTCAGTGATCTGTAGTCTATGCACAGTCGCATGCTTCCATCCTTCTTCTTCACGAACAATACAGGTGCTCCCCATGGTGAGTGACTCGGGCGTATGAAACCCTTGTCGAGCAGCTCCTGTAATTGCTCCTGAAGTTCCTTCAGTTCTGCTAGAGCCATGCGATAAGGCGCTTTGGAGATAGGATTTGTACCGGGAATGAGCTCTATCTCAAAGTCAATCTCCCTGTCTGGTGCTAAGCCTGGTAACTCTTCAGGGAAGACTGCTGGGTAGTCACATACGACTCGAACCTCTGCTAGCTGTTGGTTCTTGTCCTGGCTGGCATTGACTACGTGTGCTAGGAATCCTGTACATCCTTAATCCAGTAGCTTCTGTGCTTTCATAGCTGAGAGGAACTTCTTGGCCTTTCTCTTTGGTTCCCCGCTGTATTCAAATTGCACTGCCGCTTCAGGTTGGAAGATGACTTTCTGTTTACGGCACTCTATGGTAGCACCATATCTTATCAGAAAGTCCATTCCAAAGATAACGTCATAGTCGGTCATTTCTAGCACTATCAGATCACAACAGAGCTCTCTGTCTGCTATAATGACCGGCACTGCTCTGAGCTAGTGCGTGGATGTCATGATCTCTCCTGAAGGTAGTGCCGTCAAAAACTGTCCACTGAGTACTTCTGAGGGTATTTCTAACCTTTCGGAAAACATCCTGGCTATATATGAATGGGTTACCCCAGTATCAAATAGAACAGTAGCACTATACTAAAAAATGCTAATCTGACCTGTGACAACTGTCGAGGCATTGGCTACATCCTCTCTGGTGAGTGAGTAGATCCTCGCATTCGCCATCGCTGGAGGGGCTTCTAATCTACCCTGGCTGATAAGTGGACCTTCTAGAGCGGCCTGCATCTGATATAACTGAGCTGGCTGGCCTGCATACTGAATCTGCTGTGGCTGAGGAAGACCGGTCTTGTTTGGGCATTGCTTGGCCATGTGCCCTTCTTGTCCACATTCAAAGCATCCTCGTGTGCCCTTGCGACAAACCCCTGGGTGGAATTTCCCACAAGTAGCACACTTTGGATAGCTGGGTCGCTTGCTAGATGGTCCTCCTTTTGGGTCACTCCCTGATTTGCGCTTGCTGTTGGAGTTCCCTTTCCAGTTAGAGCTGTGGCTTTGGTGTTTTTGAGTGTGAGAGTTTCCTTAGCCTTTGGACTCTGAGGAGACTTGCTTCTGCTGCTTTATGCTGTTCTGGTAATGCTCTGTGGTCAAGGCACTGCTCACTAACTCCTCTGTGGTTTGTGGCCTATGTATGCCACCAGCCACGTTCACTGCTATCTCTGGCCTCAGCATCTTGAGCATCAACCGGATTCGTTCCTTCTCTGTGCTGACTAGCTCTGGGCATAGACGAGCCAACCTGTTGAATTTCTTCACGGCTTCCTCAACTGAAAGGTTGCCCTGAAGAAACTCAGTGAACTCGTCGTAGTGACGGTTGGTAACCCGTATGTGAAAGAACTCCTCGAAGAATTCCTTCTCGAAGTCAGCCCATAACATCTGGTTCACTGGGCGCTTCGTTCTGATTCTTTCCCACCACATGCGTGCGTCTCCTGTCAGGCAGAAGGAGGCACACTTCACCTTCTCGTGTTCTGGCCAGTCCAGAAGCTCCATCGTTCTCTCCAGTGTTTTGAACCAGGCTTGTGCATCCCATGGTTCACTAGTGCCTGAGAAGTTCTCTGGCTTGACTTGCTGCCACTGGATCAGATAGGCTTCCTTTCTTGGCTCAGCTGCTGGGGCTGCTGGTGCTAGTGCTGTAGGCTGAGCTGGTGGAACCTCTAAGACTACCGGAGTCGTCAAATTCGGTTCCGGGGTGACTGTGGGAGTATTCTGCTGATTAGCCTTTAAGGTGGCTATTTCCTGTTGCTGTTCAGCTAGCTGCTGCTGTAACTGAGCCACTAATGCTGTAAGGTCTGGAGGAGGCACTGAACTGCCTACCTCTTGCTGTGGCTCAGTAGCTAGTGCCCTCCTAGCTGGGCGTCCTCGTGCCATTTCTAAAGACATAGAGAACATAACATAACTAATGTAATCACAGTTATATAACTACTGATATCAGGTTTAAAACTATCACATACTAACAAGCAATAGGCATATAAACATGAACTGTAACTAGAAAGCAAGAACAATAAAGAGAGTAGAGGTATTCTTACTTGGAAGCTGCAGGTTTAATGCTGATGTGTGTGTAGGAAGTATGGAACACTGCTCTGATACCACTCTGTAACGACTCGCCTTCTACTAACTGAGTTGTAAGGCTGGTCGCTACAATTATGCTAAACTACACTGTGCGGAAAACTGGGTTTATTAAAAAAAAAAAATCTCTACTAAGGACGGATACAACTGATAAGAAAGGTCTAAAGACCTTCTTTGCTGGTGTACATATGCTAAGGAGGGGGAACTGAACATCCTAACTGAGCTAGGGACTAGAAACTAAACTTCCCAACTACCTACAGACCTGCTGATCGATCCGCAGATCGATCGAAGCTGGGGAACATTCTGTTCCCAATTGGATCGGTCGGCAGGACCGATCCAGGTGTGGCTGGATCGGTCGGCAGACCAATCCAGGTATGTCTGGATCGGTCGGCTGACCGATCCAGGCACCTGAAACGCTGGAACTCGCTACTGTATCGTGTTGGATCGGTCGGTTGACCGATCCAGGAGGATACAGTAGCATACTGTATCTGTCTGGATCGGTCGGCTGACCGATCCGGTGGCACTGCCCAGACCCTGATCGGTCTGAAGACCGATCAGAGTTCTGATTTCGCCCGGGAACTCTGATTTCAGCACTTTGGCGTGCCAGAACCTCACACAACAATTCTAAAATAAATGGAAATATACTCTAACAACTATTAACCAGCATTCAAACATAATTACTAACAAGCTAAATAAATCGACCATGACTTAAACACTCTAAAGTCCAGATTGCATAAAAGAAAGAATACTAAGACTTCTACTATTTAAGCTTGCTAAAACCCTTGAGGATCTTTTATTCCAGTTCCTTCCACACACATCTTGATTTGCATTGGCCTCCAGCCTCCACTGCTAGTCCACTTTTCCTTTACCTTTATCTGCAGTATAAGAAAAGTAGTATCTATAAGCTAAAAAGCTTAGTAAGAAACCATCTACCTCACAAAAACATGCAACGATGCAAATATGATTTTAAATCATGCTGTTTAAAACATATGCTGAATATACTAAATAGACTAAACATGGCATGGCATATAAGCATACAATCATGGCATATCTAAAGCTGAACGTAAAGTTATCAAGCATATTCACAGGGAAAAACTAAGCTGATACTAAGAACTGAGCTACGATAATACTGAGCTACTACTAGAACTGTACTGAATTCACGAACTAATTAAACCTAGGGACCGACTATGGGAGCCCAGCCCAATGGATATCTAATCCAGTACAGTGCCAACTGAAAAGTAAAATACTGAGTATAGCTAAACTGTTCTAAATTGTTGTTTCTAGGTTATCTGAACCTAGAACTAGGTTATCTGAACCTAGAGGCGACTGTGGGAGCCCACCCATTGGACCGTAGTCCCATATAAGCTAGAATAAACTGATTTACTAATTTAGATGCTTCTAATGCATTCAACTGTGCTAATAAAAATGCCTAAGTTGCATTCTTTTCTAATCTGGTTATTTAATCGAACACCTAGTGTGCTTTAACTCCCCTCTCTATTAGGGAGACTACCTTTAGGCACCCAACAGCAACTAAACCCTCCAACTAAAGGAGAAAACACGTGTCCGGCCCATCTAAAGGTACTCACTAAATCCCTAAACCTGCGAGGAGGGTTAAGTACACCCTATGTGTCGAAAACATATGCATATAACTAAACTAATGCACAGAAAATCAAACGGTAGCTATTATACTGTAGGTGAGGGGTTTCTTACCTCCTATTCGTAATTTCTTACGATTCTATTAGCTAGAACTCCGGTGGAGATGATCTTCTCGACGATCCGCTCGCGTCTACGTGTTCTTCTCGCGAAGGGGAACGTCCTCGTATCGAAGATCTCGCCGGAAGAAGCTCCCTTGGCCCTTGGGGCTTGGTGTGCCGTGAGAATGAGGAGGAAAAGAGGGGCGCCGACGTGAGGGTTTGAGAGGTGAAGGGATTTGGCGTGAGGTTTTGTGAGGAGAGGGCTGCCGAACCAAATTAAACCAAACCCAACTCAAGTTCTTAATTTATATTAAGTGGATTATTGAACCCAACTCTAATATAAATATAATTGGTTCCTCTTTCTTTCAGCACGGCCCTGCTGGGTTCATCGGTTACTAAGGCTAACTAAAGGTTTAGCGGACCCGAGAGGTCCCGGGTTCGATTCCCGCTTAAGCCTTTTTATTCTTCTAATTATTTTTGCTACTTCCGCTACTCGAAAAATTCCGGAAAAATATCTAAAAATTCCAGAAAAATCATAGAATAATTCTAATACAAGTTTGAGAATTTTCGGGTGTTACACCAATTTAAACCTTTATAATTTCTAAAAGTAGAAATATTTGAACAATTAGATTTTTTTCAATCTTTTTATTTCTTCTTTTAGTTTTTCATTTTCAATTTTTAATTTTTTAAAATCCTCTATAAGACATGATTTTGCCAAAATTCTTTTTGTTTCTAGAATTTCATTTTCTAATTTGGTATTTTTATTTTCTAATTTATACATGGATTTAGCCATTGCCTTAATACCAATGTAAAAGTAAAGTTCATCAGGGGGTAAGAGGCATACCTCACTTACCATATCATACTTGAAGCCTGAATCTCCCCCTGCTTCGCTACTTCCATCTGAGGTCGCTCCCCCTTCATCGATGCTGGGTTCTGATGTACTTTGTCCTTCGTAGCTTGCCATCAGTGTTATCCCGGCATATTCTTGAATCTCAGACTCAGATGATGAAAAGTCGTCTCAAGTGGCTTTTAGGTTCTTGTGTTTCTTGGGTGTCTTCATTTTGTCCTTCTTTAGTTCTGGGCAATCCTCTCTTAAGTGTCCTTCCTTTTGACACTGGTAGCAACGCACTTTTCTTCTATTTCTTGGATTCTTTTTATTCTGCATTTCTTTAAATTTATTAGATATAAAAAACTTTTTAAAGTTTCTTACCATATATGCTTCTTGGTCTTCTTCGGAGTCTGACTCGGGTCCATCCTTCTTGGTTGCGTTCAGCGCCATTATCTAACTTGAGTCTTTTGTTGTAACTGCACACCTGGTTTCATGTAACTCAAGAGTAGAAAATAACTCTTCTAAAGTACTTACCTCCAGGTCTTTTGAAATATAGTAGGCGTCCACGATTGATGTCCACTCCGGAGTTCTGGGAAACGCGTTGAGTGCATAGCGTATGCTGTCTCGATTTGTTACCGTTTCTCCAAGGTTCTCGAGATCAGTAATCAGTTCTTTTACCTTTGCGTGTAGATTGGCTACCTTCTCACCTTTTTCTAGACGAATGTTCATCAACTTGTTCCGGATGATGTCTCTTCTAGCGAGCTTCACTTCAGACGTGCCTTCGTGGAGTTCCAGGAACTTCTCCCAGAGTTCTTTAGCTGTAAGATCTTGGAAAAAATTTAATTAATAGGGTTATTTGGAAAATAGCCTTATAGAATTTTTTTGAAATTTTTAGAAATTTTCTGGGAATTTTTTCGAGCTCGTAAGACGGATTTTGAGGGGATCAATTTCGGGTTCGGATTAAAGCCTGTTTGGGATACCCGTTTAAGTGAGAAAATGTTTTGTTATTAATTCCATTTCTTTTCACTTTATTTCCCAAACGCCGAACCCGAGCCCTCCTTCCCCGATCTCCCCTCTCTTCCCTACTCCTCTCTGTCTCTCTCACGGACAAACCGACGCCGACGGAAATCTCCATCTGGGGGCGTCCACATCGCATCACCGGAGGACCACGTCGCCGGAGCTCGACGAAGCTGGCCTAGTCCAGTCTATCTTTGGTCCCGTAACTGTTGTTCCGGTGAGTTCTGTGTCGATCCTCGACGGCTAGTGCATGGTGGAGGCTTGGTTCGCGTCATCTCCCAACCTACTGACTTCCTCGTTCCTCTTCCTCGAGTTGTCCCCGGAGCGATCCGTGTCTTCTCTAGCCGGAGCGGACAGCGACGCCATCGGGAGGTGGTTCAGAGAGGTAAGGTTTCATCGGATCTATATGCTTAACTATATTAGGGCTCTTCCCTGTACTTACCCTCACTCTCTCGGATCTGTGCTCTAGAACCATCATCGAAGAGGGATCTTGGACGTCGGCTATAGGTTCTTGGCCGAGATCACCAAGTGCTCACTGAGAGCAAAGCCGAGCATCTGGTTCCAATTCGGTGGTGTTGAATTCTTGATCCGAATTGTGGAGTGGATCCAGCAGGGAGTTGTTGTGTGGACTGTCTGGCTCCAGCAATAGCTACACTTCCTGGCAGCACCACTTCTTTGTGTGGATCAACAGATCAGAGCTAGGAATTAAGGTAAGATGAGTAGATTGTCGTCTTGAATTAGGGTGTTGGAAAACTTGATTGAATCTGTGATCTCATCTTAAACCGAATAAAAGGGAAGATCCAGTGAGTTGAGGTGAGGTTCTGTTCTAGCTGTAGAGTTGTTATTGGTTCGGCTCTACTTGTTCCAGCATCAACAGTAGCTGGAGGTAAGGTGTATGGTAATCGATTCATATTGTTGATGAATTAGGCATGTATTGGATTAGGAATATATTGGATTAATCCATGATTAGTTGATACATGATGTGTAGAATTGAAGTAGGGTTATGTTGATTGTGATTAGATTTAATTGCTTAGATTAATCTAATGGAATAATTAGGGTTAAGACGATTAACCCTAATCAACTATTAGATTTAATCTATGTTTAGATTTCTAATCTATTGGTGATTAGGGATTAGGTAACTAACCCTAATTGGCCGCTAGATTTAATTAGGTAGATTGTGATTGTGTTGATTAGGGTTTTACCTTAATTTAGTTTTAGGGATTTTATTTAGCTATTCATTTGATTTAGCTAAATAATACTGTTTGATTGACACAGGACTCTGATTCGAGACGGGCGTCTCGACTTCAGATTTGGATTGTACCTTCTATTTGAGGCGGGTACCCTTTGACTTATCTTTTCGATATTGTCTTATGATATGTATAGTTTATATATAATTACTAGTGATTGGTAGTTTAGTACTTTTTCTGGGTTTAGTTTAGTTGATGTCTGATACATGCTTATATTGTTAGTTGATATACATTAGTCTGGCCTATTTTTATTTCTGGCTATGTTTATCTGTGTTCATAGAGATAGAGGTACTTATTGTGCTTCCCTCTATACTGGATTAGTTGATAGGTATGTTGGATGTGTGATGTTGGATTCATGTTGTTTATTATTCTTGTTATATATGTGTTTATCTTTTTGGCACCTACACATATGGAGGAGGATATGTTCAGGTATGACATACTGTAGCCACATGCACCATATTGCATGATTGCATGCTGGGCGATTGACGACTCCATTATTGTTGAGCTTGTCGGCCGGCTACATGGGCATGCACACAACGTGACCACTGCATGGGTAGTGGCACAGCACTCAGGGTGTGTATGGCAGGTTGCCCGGTGGTGCTCCGCTAGGATGCTCATGGGTAGCGTGACAGGAGCGTGGTAGCACGCCGGGGTCCCTCCCCGTCATTGTGTACCGGGAGATGAGAGCATTGCGCTCCCTCACCATGTTTGGGGTAGGAGGATAGGTGTACTCCGACAGCATCCCGTCCACTCGGTCACTCATCAGGGGTAGTGATGGCAGAGTGCACGGTTGTCATAGCCCTACCCACTCGGTCTCGCTATTGCGTGTGAGACGGCTAAGCAAGGCAGTAGGGGTGACCAGGACATGTCATTTGCATCATATACACAGATTGCATTATTTGGTGATTGATGCATTTTGGTGATTTCATATGATTGACATGCATACAGGTTATTTGCTTTTGCTCTGACTATTTTTATCTGTGTATGTTCACAGTCAGTTGCACAAGCCTCGCAGGTTAGTACAGTTTATTTCAGTTATTCATTTTCTTATTATTCTTGCTATAGACTGTACTTTATGCCTATTGTTGGTTATTACAGTTTATTTCAGCTATGCATATCTGTTATATTGTTAGGAGACTGTACCGTAGATTGTACTGTTAGGAGACTGTACCGTAGATTGTACTGTTAGGAAACTGTACTATAGATCCTATGGTTTAGGAGACTGTACCTCAGGATATTGCTAGTAGTTATATGTTGCTGTACATATCTATTGGATTATCTACTAAGTTCTTTGAACTCACCCCGTTGTTACTATTTTTCAGGTTGAGGTTGTCGGGAGATATTCCAGTCGCTAGCCCCATTATTGCGAGGATTTTCTTTGTCGGATTGTATTTTGCTTTTGCATCTTATATACTAGTATTGTGGGTTTGTATTGTGGACATTGAACATTCGGGTTTGCTACTTTTGTTTTCCGCTGCGAATTTTCTCTTTACTTCGTGGATTTGTTTTCTTCGTTGTAGTGGAGTAGGATGGTTACATATATCTTCGAGGATTCTATATCTTTTCTTCCTTATTAAACTGCGTGGATTGATTATATGTTGAACTGTGTGGAATGTTGATATAAACTGCGTGGTTTGTTTCTTATTTGTATTGTATTGTTCCGGCCGTGTGTGGCCGAGGTATAGATATATGTATTCTGGATTCATATTGTCACCCGTACAGGGGAGATGCTGCCGAAATTTCTTCGGACAGGGACTACCTGGGGCGTGACAATTTATTTGGTATCAGATCATGGGTTACGATGCTCTGTATTTTCTTTTTATCTGATACCAATTTATTTTGTATCAGAGCAGGTTACGATACTTGCTAGGCATTCTGGATTTTTTGGATTTTATCTGATACCAATTTATTTGGTATCAGAGCAAAATTTTACGATACCTACTTGTCGGGTTTCGGATTTATGATACTTACTTTCGTGAGCATTTCTCGGTATTTTGGATTTGTATGGATTTTCGTCGACTTACTCGTTTCAGAATTCTGAGGTATTTTGACGAGGATCTATTAGTTCTATTTGGAGGCTAAGCAGCGACAGGACATCTCCAAACGGCAATTAGGTAAAACAGGTAACTTTATAGTTTTTATACCTGTAGTGATATCTAGGTAACATTTTGTTTACAGATATGACACATACACGTGTACCGGCACCGAGACGTGGCAGACCACGTAAGCGGGCCGACGGATCCATTTTCCGCGGTACGATTTTACTTTATGCATTTCCTGCTGATATGTTAATTGATACAGGTAGTTCACATTATTTTATATCTTGTGCATTTATGAGAGAGATTGGTAGACTACCTTCTTATAGACCATGGTGACTGACCGTTGCCTTACCATCTGGTGATACCTTAGATGTCACTCAGGAGGTCAGAGGTTGCCCGTTAGATTTTGGTAGCATTATTCTCACTGTAGATTTGTTAGTACTGGAAATGGTCGAGTTCGACATTATCCTTGGCATGGATTGGCTGTCTGCATATCATGCCACAGTTGATTGCCAGAAGAGGGTGGTCACGTTCCGACCTCCGAACCAACCCTCTTGGGATTTCACTGGCATCAGAGACGATGGGATATCGACCATTTCTGCGATACAGGCGCAAAAACTGCTATCACATGGATGTCGGGGATTTCTATTATCTTTGATTAGCACTGACGACAGCAGTAGTCCTCAGCTCTCAGACGTTCCGGTGGTCCGAGAGTATCCAGACGTTTTTCCGGATGAGTTACCATGTTTGCCTCCCCGAAGGCAAGTGGAGTTTGCTATTGAGCTTATTACAGGGACTGCACCAGCCTCGAAAGCTCCTTATCGTATGGCACCGAAAGAGTTGGACGAACTGAAGGTTCAACTCTAGGAGTTATTGGATAGGGGATTTATTCACCCTAGTGTATCTCCGTGGGGGTCTCCAGTACTATTCGTCAAGAAGAAGGATGGTACTCTAAGGTTGTGCATCGATTATAGGCAGTTGAATGCAGTGACTATCAGAAATAAGTACCCCTTGCCACGGATTGAGGATTTATTTGATCAACTCAGAGATACATCAGTGTATTCTAAGATTGATCTGCGGTCTGGATATCATCAGTTGAGAGTTAGAGATTTTGATATTCAGAAGACAGCATTTCGCACCAGATACGGACATTACGAGTTTTTGGTAATGCCATTTGGGCTTTGATGAACCGTATCTTTTTGGAGTATCTGGATCAGTTTGTGATTGTATTTATCGATGACATATTGATCTATTCACGTTCCGAGGAGGAACATGCGCAGCACCTTCGCATAGTCTTGGAGACTCTTTGACGACATCATCTGTATGCGAAGTTCAGCAAGTGTGCATTTTGGCTTCCCTCAGTTGGTTTCCTAGGACATGTGGTTTCTAGCCGAGGTATTTCAGTAGATCCTCAGAAGATCGAGGCTATCACCAGCTAGGAGCAGCCGAAGTCAGTCCAGGAGATTCGCAGTTTCTTGGGCTTGGCTAGATATTACCGACGATTCGTTGAGGGTTTCTCCAGCATTGCTATGTCGTTGACACGTCTGACCCGGAAAGGCGTGAAGTTCACGTGGTCAGAGGCTTGTGAGACTAGCTTCCAGGAGCTGAAGCGGAGATTAGTATCAGCACCAGTCTTGGTTTTACCTTCTAGTGATGACGGATTCATACTTTACACAGACGCATCTCTTCAGGGCTTGTGCGCTGTATTGATGCAGCACGGTAGGGTAGTCTCTTATGCTTCTCGTCAGTTGAAGGAGCATGAGAAGAACTACCCAGTACATGATTTAGAGCTAGCCGCTATTATCTTTGCTTTGAAGATTTGGCGACATCATCTTTATGGTATTACTTTTGAGATTCTTACTGATCATAAGAGTCTCAAATATATTTTCACACAGAAAGAACTCAATCTCCGACAGAGGAGATGGATGGAGTTCCTGAAGGATTATGATTGTACTATTAGCTACCATCCGGGTAAAGCTAATGTAGTTGCTGATGCACTTAGCAGGAAGTCCAGAGGGACTTTAGCTTGTCACCGAGTTTTAGTCACGGACTTGATTCAGGGATTCTCCGAGTTGGGCCTTGAGGAGCAGGGACGGACAGAGCAGGGTATTCTGGTTACCATGGTTGCTCAGTCGTCGATCAAGATGAGGATTCGAGAGGCCCAGGGCGGAGATCAGCATTTACAGTTCATTAATAGCCAGATAACTTCCGGACAGCAGACCGAGTTTACACGAGATGACGAGGGTATTGTTTATTTTCGAGGCAGATTATGTGTACCTCAGTCTCACCCGGTCATGGAGGAGTTACTTCAGGAGGCTCATCGCTCTAGATTTGCTATCCACCCAGGTGGAACTCGTATGTATCGTGATTTGAGGCATTCCTATTGGTGGAGCGATATGAAGAAAGACATCGCGGAGTTTGTTGCTAGATGTCTTATCTATCAGCAGGTGAAGGCCGAGCACCAGAGACCTGTTGGATTACTTCAGAGGATCCCTATTCCAGAGTGGAAGTGGGAACATATTACTATGGATTTCGTGGTGGGATTGCCTAGGACTCGACGAGGCCATGATGCGATTTGGGTAATCGTTGACCGATTAACCAAATCCGCACATTTTATAGCGATCCGGAAGACAGATTCTTTGGATCGATTAGCAGAGCTATACTGTCGTGAGATTATTAGATTACATGGTGTTCCTTTGAGCATCATATCGGATAGAGACCCACGGTTCACGTCCCGATTCTGGCAGAGTCTGCAGCAGGCCTTGGGCACACAGCTTCGTTTCAGTACGGCATTCCATCCGCAGACAGATGGACAGTCAGAGCGGACCATTCAGACTTTGGAGGACTTGCTGAGGTCTTGTGTCATGGACTTCGGAGGCAGTTGGGAGGACCACCTGCCCTTGGTGGAGTTCGCCTACAACAACAGCTATCATTCGGCTATCCAGATGGCACCGTTTGAGGCGTTGTATGGTAGACCTTGTCGGACACCCACCCTTTGGGAGGAGGTTGGTGAGGCTCAGCTGTTAGGACCTCAGAGAGCTCAGCAGGAGGCAGAGTTGGTTCGTACTATTAGGCGGAGGATGTCTGAGGCTCAGGACCGTCAGAAGAGTTATGCTGATCAGAGACAGAGACCCCTGGAGTTCTCTATTGGTGATCATGTATTTCTGAGAGTTTTACCCATGAAAGGGGTGAAGAGATTTGGTCTTCGAGGTAAGCTAGCTCCACGATATATTGGGCCATTCCATATCTTGGAGAGGATTGGAGCAGTAGCTTACCGTCTGGCGCTACCACCATCTCTAGCTAGCATTCACGATGTATTCCATGTATCTATGCTGAGGAGATACGTATCCGATCCGGCACATATTCTGTCAGATATATCAGTTCCTATTCAGCCTGACGTTACTTACGAGGAGGTTCCGGTACGGATTCTGGACTATAGAGAGCGTCAGTTGCGGAACAAGATGGTCTGACTGGTTAAAGTCGGATGGCAGCATCATTCTGACGAGGAGGCTACTTGGGAGATGGAGGATACAATCCGAGCTCGATACCCTCATCTGTTTACTTGAGGTATGTGGGTTAGAGTTTCTTCCAGCATTTATACTGTTTGGTTATATTCTAGTGTTTGTTATTGGTTATAGTGAAATTTGAGGACCAAATTTTTATTAGTAGGGGAGGATGTAAGATCTTGGAAAAAATTTAATTAATAGGGTTATTTGGAAAATAGCCTTATAGAATTTTTCCGGAATTTTTAGAAATTTTATGGGAATTTTTCCGAGCTCGTAAGACGGGTTTTGAGGGGATCAATTTCGGGTTCGGATTAAAGCCTGTTTGGGATACCCGTTTAAGTGAGGAAATATTTTATTATTAATTCCATTTCTTTTCACTTTATTTCCCAAACGCCTAACCTGAGCCCTCCTTCCCCGATCTCCCCTCTCTTCCCTACTCCTCTCTGTCTCTCTCGCGGACAAACCGACGCCGACGAAAATCTCCATCTGGGGGCGTCCACATCGCATCGCTAGAGGACCACGTCGCCGGAGCTCGACGAAGCCGGCCTAGTCCAGTCTATCTTTGGTCTCGTGACTGTTGTTCCGGTGAGTTCTGTGTCGATCCTCGATGGCTAGGGCACTGTGGAGGCTTGGTTCGCGTCATCTCCCAACCTACTGACTTCCTCGTTCCTCTTCCTCGAGTTGTCCCCAGAGCGATCCGTGTCTTCTCTAGCCGGAGCGGACAGCGACGCCATCGGGAGGTGGTTCAGAGAGGTAAGGTTTCATCGGATCTATATGCTTAACTAGATTAGGGTTCTTCCCTGTACTTACCCTCGCTCTCTCGGATCTGTGCTCTAGAACCATCGTCGGAGAGGGATCTTGGACGTCGGCTATAGGTTCTTGGCCGAGATCACCAAGTGCTCACGCAAAGCCGAGCATCTGGTTCCAATTCGGTGGTGTTGAATTCTCGATCCGAATTATGGAGTGGATCCAGCAGGGAGCTGTTCTGTGGACTGTCTGGCTCCAGCAATAGCTACACTTCCTGGCAGCACCACTTATTTGTGTGGATCAACAGATCAGAGCTAGGAATTAAGGTAAGATGAGTAGATTGTCGTCTTGAATTAGGGTGTTGGAAAACTTGATTGAATCTGTGATCTCATCTTAAACCGAACAGAAGGGAAGATCCAGTGAGGTGAGGTGAGGTTCTGTTCTTAATGTGGAGTTGTTATTGGTTCGGCTCTACTTGTTCTAGCATCAACAGTAGCTGGAGGTAAGGTGTATGGTAATCGATTCATATTGTTGATGAATTAAGCATGTATTGGATTAGGAATATATTGGATTAATCCATGATTAGTTGATACATGATGTGTAGAATTGAAGTAGGGTTATGTTGATTGTGATTAGATTTAATTGCTTAGATTAATCTAATGGAATAATTAGGGTTAAGACGATTAACCCTAATCAACTATTAGATTTAATCTATATTTAGATTTCTAATCTATTGGTGATTAGGGATTAGGTAACTAACCCTAATTGACCGCTAGATTTAATTAGGTAGGTTATGATTGTGTTGATTAGAGTTTTACCCTAATTTAGTTTTAGGGATTTTATTTAGTTATTCATTTGATTTAGCTAAATAATACTGTTTGCTTGACACAGGACTCTAATTCGAGACGGGCATCTCGACTTCGGATTTGGATTGTACCTTCTATTTGAGGCGGGTACCCTTTGACTTATCTTTTTGATATTGTCTTATGATATGTATAGTTTATATATAATTACTAGTGATTAGTAGTTTAGTACTTTTTCTGGGTTTAATTTAGTTGATGCCTGATACATGCTTATATTGTTAGTTGATATACATTAGTCTGGCCTGTTTTTTTTTCTAGCTATGTTTATCTGTGTTTATAGAGATAGAGGTACTTCTTGTGCTTCCCTCTATACTGGATTAGTTGATAGGTATGTTGGATGTGTGATGTTGGAT
Organism: Zingiber officinale; assembly: GCF_018446385.1. NCBI lineage: Eukaryota > Viridiplantae > Streptophyta > Magnoliopsida > Zingiberales > Zingiberaceae > Zingiber > Zingiber officinale. Next base: position 128,152,967 of record NC_055988.1, read on the forward strand.
TCATGTTGTTTATTATTCTTGTTATATATGTGTTTATCTTTTTGGCACCTACACATATGGAGGAGGATATGTTCAGGTATGACATCTGTAGTCGCATGCACCATATTGCATGATTGCATGCTGGGCGATTGACGACTCCATTATTGTTGAGCTCGTCGGCTGGCTACATGGGCCTGCACATAACGTGACCACTGCATAGGTAGTGGCACAGCACTCAGGGTGTGTATGGCAGGTTGCCCGGTGGTGCTCCGCTAGGACGCTCATGGGTAGCGTGACAGGAGCGTGGTAGCACGACGGGGTCCCTTGCCGTCATTGTGTACCGGGAGATGAGAGCATTGCGCTCCCTCACCATGTTTGGGGTAGGAGGATAGGTGTACTCCGACAGCATCCCGTCCACTCGGTCACTCATCAGGGGTAGTGACGGCAGAGTGCACGGTTGTCATAGCCCTACCCACTCGGTCTCGCCTTTGCGTGTGAGACGGCTGAGCATGGCAGTAGGGGTGACCAGGACATGTCATTTGCATCATATGCATAGATTGCATTATTTGGTGATTGATGCATTTTGGTGATTTCATATTATTGACATGCATACAGTTTATTTGCTTTTGCTCTGACTATTTTTATCTGTGTATGTTCACAGTCAGTTGCACAAGCCTCGCAGGTGAGTACAGTTTATTTCAGTTATTCATTTTCTTATTATTCTTGCTATAGACTGTACTTTATGCCTATTGCTGGTTATTATAGTTTATTTCAGCTATGCATATCTGTTATACTGTTAGGAGACTGTACCGCAGATTGTACTGTTAGGAAACTGTACTATAGATCCTATGGTTTAGGAGACTGTACCTTAGGATATTGCTAGTAGTTATATGTTGCTGTACATATCTATTGGATTACCTGCTGAGTTCTTTGAACTCACCCCGTTGTTACTATTTTTCAGGTTGAGGCTGTCGGGAGATATTCCAGTCGCTAGCCCCATTATTGCGAGGATTTTCTTTGTCGGATTGTATTTTGCTTTTGCATCTTATATACTAGTATTGTGGGTTTGTATTGTGGACATTGAACATTCGGGTTTGCTACTTTTGTTTTCCGCTGCGGATGTTCTCATTACTTCGTGGATTTGTTTTCTTCGTTGTAGTGGAGTTGGATGGTTACATATATCTTCAAGGATTCTATATCTTTTCTTCCTTATTAAACTGCGTGGATTGATTATATGTTGAACTTTGTGGAATGTTGATATAAACTACGTGGTTTGTTTCTTATTTGTATTGTATTGTTCCGGCCGTGTGTGGCCGCGGTATAGATATATGTATTCTGGATTCATATTGTCACCCGTACAGGGGAGATGTTGCCGAAATTTCTTCGGACAAGGACTACCTGGGGCGTGACATTAGCAGATGAATAGCTTCCGATGCAGTTGACCTCTTGAGGCGGTAACACGCTCAGCAAGTGATATTCCGCACGGCTGTTTGCTACAGATTCATTCTGCTCCTTCTTTGTCCCATTGCTCTCTTCTTTTTCTTCTCCATCTTGATTCGTCGAAGCTAAAAAACCATACTTCATTATAAACCGAATTTTGAAATCAGTTCTTAGGAATACCTCCATACGACGCTTCCCGTCTGCGAAGTTCCCCTCGAATTTTGGTGGGACGATGCTTGGTCCGGCCATCTTGTTGCTTCGATCGGCGATTAGTCCTCCTGAAGCGCCTTGCTCTGATACCACTTGTAGGTCCCTTTGGAAGCCGACAAGAGGGGAGGGATGAATTGCCATATAAAAATAAACGAAAAACCTTTCTCGGATATTCAATTAATTAATAGACACTTGTAATTAAAAAGCAGAGACTAAATAAACAGAAATCAGACACAGAGGATTTACTTGGTTTGCAATCAGAGGATTGCCAATCTAAGGCAAAGATGGCACACTATCTGATTCTCCTCTAGGCGGAGTAGCCTCTTACAGCGTTGACAGTACAAAAGAATAGAAAGCACATAAAGAAATGAATTACAAGTGAGATAAATGATCTGTGCAAACCAGTGCTATATTTATAGCACTGGTCGGGGTGCCCCGAAGGGGTTCCGGGCGTCCTGGGGGGATAAAACTTTATCCCCCAACGTTCAGATCAAGTTTGACTCGATCTAGTCAACATCTTCGGTCCGGGCGCCCTAGAGGGTTCCGGGCACCCCGGAGGGGTCCGGGCGCCCCGGTCAGCTCCGAGCGCCCCGGACCCCAAAAGTCAACTTTGGTTGACTTTTTTCGTCCAGTCGCTCTGCTTCGGTTCAACTCGTCTCAATCAAGGTCTTCAACTCCGGCTCTGCTAGCTTGGGTGATCTCGACCATCCGGAATAGGGCTCACCCGAACCCAAGTTCCGACCTTCTCCTCGAGCAGCCTTCCTTCCCGGTTTCTCGTCCCTCGAACGTCGCGCACGTTCTTCTCGTCCACCGATGTACTCTTCCGCGGTCACCTCATCCCTCGGACACACCGAGCCCGTCGGTTCTCTCCCCATGTTGTCCTTCTCGCTAACCGCATTTCCGCTCGACTTCCTGTGTTCCTAAGCTCCTGCACACTTAGACACAAGGGTTAAACAAACCCACGACCTAACTTAACTTGTTTGATCACATCAAAACATCTTGGGGTTCCAACAATCAATTCCTTATAAATTATAAACAGTAGCTCACGACTAAGATGGAAAGGAACAAACCATTGGAATAGTCGTAGTGTAATTTGGTATTAGTTTATCTTAACTATAAAATTACACTAGTACACTCTGAGTGTATTGAGTAGGACCATTTAAGGTAAGTTCTTTTTATACTGACTGCATAAAAGAACAAGACTTTGTTATTATGGAGATGTGTGCTCTTAATCATGATATGATAACAAACACATATACTCAATATTTATTTCTTTAATTTATCAAAGGGTGTGATTTAGTTCGATAAATCAATAGGTCCCATAAGTTGGGAAATGGTATTATTTGTATAGTGTGTTGTTGATTATAGAATGAAACTGTATCCTAGTAATCTAGGTTGATGATGTCCCCAAGAGGAGCTCATAAGGATTGTCATGTAAACCTTGCAGGTGGACTTAATCCGACATGACGATAAAGTTGAGTGGTACTACTCTTGGAGCTAGATATTAATTAAGTGAGTTGTCAGTAACTCATTTAATTAGTGGGCATTCTATGTCTTAAATGTTGGTGCAACCTTAGGTCAAGGTTGACCTGGTTGACCCGACTCGAGTTGACTTGACTCGAGTTGTATTTTGATGTTTGACTTGGGAAGATTGTTGATGCAACCTTAGGTCAAGATTGACCTAGTTGAGTTGCATGTTGATGTTTGACACTCGTGGAAGAGTTGTATTCTTGATGTGAGACAAGAATAGATGGTTGGGAGATTATTGGTGCAACCCTAGGTCAAGGTTGACCTGGTTGACCTGAAAAGTCCAAGTATGGAGACTTGGCAAACGGAAAAGTCCAAGCAGGGAGCTTGGCACGCGAAAAGTCCAAGTATGGAGACTTGGCACTGGAAAAGTCCAAGTACGGAGACTTGGCACGGGGAAAAGTCCAAGCAGGTAGCTTGGCACGCGGAAAGTCCAAGTATGGAGACTTGGCACGGGGAAAGTCCAAACAGGGAGTTTGGCACGGGAGAAAGTCCTGGTGAGTGAAGCCAGGCAGTTGGAGAAAGTCCTGGTGAGTGAAGCCAGGTGAAAATCCTAGTGAGTGAAGCTAGGTGAAGGTGAAAGTCCTGGTGAGTGAAGCCAGGCATTCGGGAAAATCCTAGTGAGTGAAGCTAGGTGAATGGGAAAGTCCTGGTGAGTGAAGCCAGGCAGTGGGAAAGTCCTGGTGAGTGAAGCCAGGCAGTGAGAAAGTCCTAACTGGGATGTTAGGCAGTATGGAAAGTCCTGGTGAGTGAAGCCAGGCAGTGAGAAAGTCCTAACTGGGATGTTAGGCAGTTGGAAAGTCCTGGTGAGTGAAGCCAGGCAGTGTGAAATCCTGGTGAGTGAAGCCAGGTGGAAAGTCCTGGTGAGTGAAGCCGGGCAAGGGAAAATCCAGATCGATCAAGGGTGATCGGACATCTGGTGTTGAGAAGTCCAAGTGAGTGAAGCTTGGCATATGGAGTCGGAGAGGGCTCGGTAGCTCGTTCTCCGAACTAGGTTAGAGAGGGCACTCTAAACCGAGGAGTTGGATCGGTCTGGTGACCGATCGGAATCAGATCGGTGGCTCACCGATTGCAATCTGATCGGTCCGGAGACCGATGAACCGCGGAAGAATCGTGGACTCAAGGTCGATCGAGCTCGATCCTCCACTCCGATCAGGAATGGGTCGAGTGAGGACCGAATTAGGTCGGTCCCATGGACCGATCAGGCATTCCCGATCGGTCCACGACCGATCGGGCTATAGCGAGACCCATACTGTCCGGGACTCGAAAGATGTCACTAACAACGAAGCATGTCCAGCCTACAGATCATATTTTAGAATATTCTAGCCTGTCACTCAAATATTTTCATGCTCGCTTAAGGATAAAGTATTAGTGCCTCTTCTTCCTCTTCTTTTCCAAGGATGTTTGAGAAAGCGTTCTTATACTTTGAGCTGCGTGCATATGCTGTAGTGGCGCTTCGGAGTCTTCCATCGAAGGCAAGCAAGAGTTTTCTTCGTTGTATTTCTTGCTGTTTTTCTTTGTATTTCTGTACTCTCCTTACTTGCTGTTGCAAGAGTGTGTTGTGGCGAGGTTTCTCCACCCATAAGGAGTTTGTATTAGCCGGTTCTCCGGGGACTCATCCACCGACGGATTGACTGGAGTCGTCCACCTTACGGACACGCCGAGGAGTAGGAGCCCTAATCTCCGAACCTCGTTACATCGGTTTGTTTGAGGTTTGTAGTCTTCCTTTCGTTTCTAGTTTATTTTTCCGCTGCGCTAACGAATTGTAGGAAGAAACGAGCGATTTGGGGCGGCTATTCACACCCCCCTCTCTAGCCGAGTACGAAGGATCCTAACATTAAACACAGGGAGACTAATACACTCATGATAAGAAGGAGCTCATATAGTAATATGGGATTGGTGCGGTAGTTCAATAATAACTCTTTAGTGGAATGAGATATTATAGATGAACTCGAGTAGGGTGTTCGGGGTGAACACGGGAAACTCAAGTTCATCAAGAGACCAAAACCAATTCCTCCTCTCGGTCCCTGTCGTAGCTTCTTATTTATAAAGTCCTATACCCACCCATACCCACTTTCTTACCCACCTTAAGTTGGTCGGCCAAGCCTAGCTTGGAGCCCAAGCTAGGGTCGGCCAAACCAAGGTGAGTTGGTGGCCGGCCCTAGCTTGAACCCAAGCTTAGGTGGCCAGCCAAAATAAATTAAAAGGATTTTATTTTAAAAATCTTTTCTTATGTGGAAGCCATGGTTTTAAAAGAGAGTTTAAAATTTAAATCTTTCCTTTTATAGTTTTCTACAAAAGATTAAGAGAAAGGTTTGATATCTTTCCTTATTTGTAGTTAAAAGGAAGATTTTAATTTTTGATAAACCTTTCATTTTTTGTAACCATCCTGATGATTTTAAAAGAGAGATTTAAAATTTAAATCTTTCCTTTTATAGTTTCTACAAAAGATTAAGAAAAGATTTGATATCTTTCCTTATTTGTAGATTGAAAGGAAGATTTTAATTTTAGAGAAATCTTTCCCTTTTGTAAATCATCCACATGTTTTAATAGAGAGATTTTAATTTATAAAAGTTTCCTTTTATGACCAACCATGAAGGAAATTTTTAAAAGAGAAATTTTTATTTAAAAATTTCCGGAAACAAATTAGGAAGTTTTATTTTTATGTTTAAAACTTTCCTTCCTAGGAGGATTAGATATGGTCGGCCACATTAATAGAGAAAAGGATTTTTAATTAGTTAAATTTTCCTTTTCAATGGCAAGGAAAATAAGGAAGTTTTTATTAAAACTTTCCTTATTTTCCAAAACCAAGGAATATAAAAGAGATGGTAGAGGTGTCTCACCTCATGATAAGAACATACATCTAATATTCCTCTCTTCTCTTCCTCCCTCTCTTCTTCCTCTTCCCCTTTTCTTCTTCCTTGGTCGGCGTCATCAACTCTCTAGGAGACCCTTGGTGGCCGGATTTTGCTTAGAGAAGAAGTAGAGAAAGGAGGCTTTATTTCTTTGCATCCCTTGGAGCTTAGTTGGTGGCCGAAGTTCTTCAACTCAAGGAGTTTGTTGTTGGCCGAAACTTGCTTGGAGAAGAAGGAGGCTTGGGTGGATTCTCATCTCGGTAGATCGTCGTCCACACGACGTCCGAGATAAGAAGAGGAATACGACAGAAGATCGTGAGGTCTATAAGCTATAAAAGGTATAACTAGTTATTAGTTTCCGCATCATAACTAGTTCATCCTTTTATTTAGATCTTGAAATACCAAACACAAGAGGCTAATGAATCTAGGTAATCGAATTTATGTTTTTGATTTTGTGTTTCTTTTATTTTTCGAGCTTGTGATTCGATTGTTCTTTTTGGTTAAACCTAGGGTTACTATAAGGAAATTAAATATTAAATTTCGTTGAAAGACTTTGTCTAGGAAGTGGTGGATGCTCTCATACCCATGAAGGCCTAGTGCCTCGCCATGTTTAACCTGGAAGCCAATCTCTGAAATTAATATTTAATTGAATTTGTAACATGGGTGGATTTGGATCAATAATGTTAAGCATCGTTTGCGATCCAAGTCTAAACCACTAAGAACAAATAAGTTGAATTTGGAATCAATAATGTTAAGTTCTGTTTGTGATTCCAAATTTAATTTCTAAAGAACACAATAGGTTGTTAGGAATGGTTTAGGACTTGTACAAAATTTTTGTACAGGGGAACCGGTACGATATTCCCAGTAGCAACCAATAATTAGTATCAGAACTAGGGTTTGCCTCTTTGTATTTGGTTTTCAGTTTAATTATGCACATGTCATACATATTTTAGGCAGGATAATAGTAGGATATTCTAATTCTGTGGTTGCAGGCTCCAACTATTATGGATTAATGTGATTATGTGTGATTGGACCCTTGGACATGTCAAAGGCATTTTATATGTGCATGATTGTATTTATTAAATACAGCAGGAGCTGTATTAACCCTAGGATTTTACATTTTTGTTTGATCTAGACTTCATGTACATTCCCTTGAGGAATATAGGATCGATATATGTAAAATTCTATTTTTGTCGCGAATCGTATCCTTGTAAGGCGTGGTACTATTGGAGGACCAGAAGCGCAACAGAAAAGGAAGCTCGATGGACCCGACGACATGAACCTTAGGGCTGACAGCACATGGAGGACAGTAATAGAAGAAGTCATAATAGTTGGAAAATTAATTTCCATATTTATTATTTTTATTTACTGTGATGTGTGTGATGTGTGCTTGCATGGTTAAAATTCCTCACCTTAAATAACTAAGTGAGAGAGGGATTAGTAAATAAATTCCACGTTCTCCATTACTGGTTTGTAAGTGATGCAACTGTTGGTGCGGCTAGCACTAACGATTTAACCTAGGTTTTGATGAATGACAAATAGGTTAAGTTAGTCTTGTTGTTGTCTGACACTTTGATCAAGTGTGCAGGAGAAGTCCAGCTAGGTCGACGGGCTGACCGGATAGCTGGCGAGAAGTCCAAGCGGGTCGACGGGCTGACCGGACGCTTGGCGAGAAGTCCAGACGGGTCGACGGGCTGACCGGACGTCTGGCAGGTAAGTGAGGTAAGTCACTGGAGGGGAGTGACTGTGAGGACGCGTTCCCGGGAAGGGGACATTAGGCGTCGATCCGGCTTAGATCCATTTCGGATGTCTAAGTCGAGATCGTGACTAGATTCCGGTCTCGGAAAGACGGAATCTAAGTCATATTTTTTTTTATCTGTTGAACTTTAACTGTGCTGACAATCTGTGTTACAGGATATACATTTGCCTCGGACTAACTTTGTTTTGCGTAAAAAGAGGTTTCGAATAGGTCCGGGCGCGAGGATCCGGCGCGGAGGTCCGGTGCCGAAGGGATCCGGCGCCAAGGCTAATTCTATCCAGAGTCGTCGCCACGTGGAGCATCATGGTTTGTGCAGACATTCCGTGCGCCGAAGGAATCCAGCGCCGAATAAGATATAAAGAAGCCCTGTGAGCTTGAATCAATCAATCAAGTCGAGAATTCTTCTACCGGGTCTTGCACGCTCAACGCTCGGCGACGCTAACAAAGCTCCGACACTACGCTCCATTCTTTTCCCTTCTTGTCGGTATTTTGTTTTTAGTTCTCATTAGCATTCACTGTACGGTTCTTTTGTAATCATTATTTCGAATTGCTAGTGATTGCCCAACGAAGTGGTCAAGGACCACGGCCTTCGAGTAGGAGTCGTCACCATACAAGCAAAACAACGTGTCTATTTTACTTCTCTGCGCTTATACTCTTATTTTTCGAATCGATATTCACCCCCATCGAATCTAACGGTCCTACAAGTGGTATCGGAGCAGGTCGCCTCGATTTGGTGCAACCACCAATCAGACAGGGGGTGAATTTTTTTTTAAATTAACTTTAAAACTGTTGTTTCGTTAACTCAATATTTCTCTAATCAATTTAAATTAGTGCAACACGAATCTAGATTCCTTTCTATTTTTTTTCTTCCCGCACTACTAATCCAAGACCAAGTCTTGGGTTTTTTTTGGTTATTTACCTGTGCACAGAATGTCCCAACAAGAAGGATTCAGCACAGTGCGACCTCCACTCTTCAACGGGGACGACTTCCCTTACTGGAAGAAGCGCATGGAGGTCTACCTCAAAACAGACTTCGACCAGTGGATGAGCATCACGAGACCCTACAAAATTCCAGTGGACAACGCCGGGAATCTAGTGGATCCTGAAGACTGGACAGCAGATCTCAAGAAAAAAGCATCAACAGAAAATAAGGCGATCAACACTCTACAATGCGGATTGACAAGAGAAGAACTGAACATAGTCGGTCCACACAAAAACGCTAAAGAGCTATGGGACAAGTTGATCGAGCTGCACGAGGGAACGAGCGACGCCAAGGTAACAAAACGAGACCTTCTCTTAAATAAAATTTTTAATATAAAAATGCAGGAAGGTGAAACGACGAATCAACTACACGCGAGGATCAAGGACATACTCAACGGGCTCCATGCGATAGGCCACCAGATGGAGAACAGAGACTTAATAAGGTACGCATTAAACGCCTTTCCACGTAATAGTTTGTGGGCATCAATAGTGGATGCCTACAAAATTTCTAAGGATCTTTCTAACTTAAAATTAGATGAGCTTTTCTGTGAATTAGAATTACACGAACAAACTAATGCTGGAGCCGAGAAAGGTATAGCTCTATTTGCAGGGTCCTCCAAAGAAAAGAAAAGCAAGCCTGAATTTGAAGAAGAATCTGACCAAGACTCCGAAAACGAAGAACACCTGGTGAACTTGGTAAGAAAAATGTTCACCAGGAGAAAGAGGAGCTTCAGCAAAAAGGATCTTCAAAAGATCAACTCTCCCTCAGAACAAAAGAACGTGACTTGCTACGGCTGCAACAAAAAGGGACATTACAAGAACGAATGCCCAAAACTAAAGTTTGACAAACCAAAGCCAACAAAAAAGAAAGCACTCAAAGCAACGTGGGACGACTCCTCGGACGAATCAGAGGAAGAAGAGTAGAAACATCAGAGCCACCTCGCACTGATGGCCCGCGAAGCCGAAACTGAAAATGAGTTGGAAGATGAAGACGGGTCTGAACCCGAAACAAGCCACGAGTCCGTACTCGTTTCCGAAGGCTCGAATGAGGTATATTTTAATTTAAACAAAAAGTTTTTTAGAATCATTTCTTGTTTAAATAGTAAATTAACCAAAGTAGAAAATGAAAACAAATTACTTCTTGAGGAAAATCAAAACCTCAAGGAACAATTAAAAAATTCAAATCCAACTCAAGATCTAACACTTGAGGAGGAGAATTTATCATTTAAAAATGAAATAGACAATTTAAAGGAGATGTTAGAAAAATTCACAACAAGATCAAAAAATTTAGACTTAATCCTAAATAATCAAAAAGCATGTTATAATAAAACCGGACTAGGATATAAGTCGAATTCAAATAAAACCTTCAAATCATTAATAACCCAATACAAGTCAATCAATCTAGCTTGGGTTCCGAAAGCGTGTCTAACCACGCAAGTAGGACTTAATCAATATTATATACCTAAAGAAAAAATACATTATATAAAATTAAATAAACCAAACCAAAATCCAAAATACAAACCTAAATCAAATTCAAAATCTAAACAGTTTAAAAAACAACAAAATTATCACCAAGTTAACTATAACTATAAAAAGAATCGACACAAGCCTAAAATCAAAACTTAAATTAATGGCCAATAATTCAGGGGGAGGCTCCAGAATAGCTGACACCTCCAAAACTAACTTACCCGACAGGGTAACCCAAAACTAACAAACCCGGCAGGGCAATTAGAATTAGAGACCAAGCTTAACTTGAATCATGGTATTGGTGAAATTTTTGGATGATAGTACGTTAGGGAAACTTAGGCATCGTATGTCTAGAAAGATATGGTTTCGATCTGGTGCATTTGGCCAAGTGGAACTGACCGAAGCTACCCTTAAACGAATCCTAACCAGTTAGACCAAGATTTAGTACTAAGTTCCGTGGATAGGACTATTCGGAAAACCTCGAAAGGTTGGTTACTTCTAATGATGTCCATGTGACTCACCAAGCTTAGAAGTTTATCCGAAGAATGCCTATTTGTGGAAACCAAAGCTAAGTCTGAATCTAATGCAAGTTAAACCAAAACTCTGTAATCAAACCAATTTCATCTCACAAAATCATAGGATTCCCTGATTGATAATATAGATCGGGTGAGATGAATAAGGCTTAAAAATTAATTTTAAAATTTTAAACTTAAATTAATTTTAAACTTAAAAAATTAATTTCAAAATTCTAATTTTAAACTTAAAAATTATTTTCAAAATTTTAATTTTAAACTTAAAAAATATTTTCAAAATTTTAATTTTAAAACTTAAAAATTATTTTCAAAATTTTAATTTTAAACTTAAAAAATTATTTTCAAAATTTTAATTTTAAACTCAAAAATTATTTTCAAAATTTTAATTTTAAACTTAAAAATTATTTTCAAAATTCTAATTTTCAAAATTTTAATTTTAAACTTAAAAATTATTTCCAAAATTTTAATTTTAAACTTAAAAAATTATTTTCAAAATTTTAATTTTAAACTCAAAAATTATTTTCAAAATTTTAATTTTAAACTTAAAAATTATTTTCAAAATTTTAATTTTAAACTTAAAAATTAATTTTAAAATTTTAAAACTTAAAAATTATTTTCAAAATTTTAATTTTAAACTTAAAAATTATTTTCAAAATTTTAATTTTAAACTTAAAAATTATTTTCAAAATCTTAACTTTAAACTTAAATTAATGCATGCTCAAAAGACTAACCTTAATCCTACTTACTGTAGGAAACCAAGTGGATTTTGGACAGTGGTTGCTCCAAACATATGACTGGAGATCACACCAAGTTCACTCAACTCACTTACAAAAGCCTAGGAACAGTTGCCTTTGGAAACAACGGCAAACTCAAGGTAATTGGTATAGGTAATATTGAATTAAAATTAGACTTTATAATTACAAATGTCTTACTTGTTGAAGACTTTAAATATAGTCTTCTAAGTATAAGTCAATTGTGTGATGCTAGGTATAAGGTCAAGTTTCTATCTACAGAATGCTCAATCAAACATCTAGATAATCCTACCATAAGCCTAAAAGGTTTTAGAAAAGACAACATCTATGTCATCAACTTAACCATTTCTTCCATTAAGTGATATTTAACACAAAAAGAAGAAACTTGGTTATGGCATAGGAGAATGTCTCACACCAACTTTAGAAATATAAGTAAACTAAATGGACTTGTAAAAGGCTTACCGAAGTTACCTAACTTAGATTCAACCATATGTAATGCTTGTCAACAAGGCAAACAAACTAAATCAACCCACAAACAAACAAATCAACCACAAACTAACTCAATCTTAGAACTTCTACATTTAGATCTTTTTGACTCCCATGGAGTCAAATCTATAAATGGAAACTTATATTGTTTAGTAATTATAGACGATTATTCTAGGTTTACTTGGGTAAAATTCTTAAAACATAAAGATGAAACTTTTGAAATTTTTACAAATTTTTGCAAACAGATTGAAAACGAAAAAGATATTAAAATTAAAAGAATTAGGAGTGACAATGGGGGAGAATTTAAAAATCACAACTTTAACAGTTTTTGTCTAGAAAACGGTTACCATCATGAGTTCTCATGCCCTAAAACCCCCCAACAAAATGGAATTGTAGAAAGAAAAAATAGAACCTTACTTGAAGCTTCTAGAACAATGTTAAATGAGTATAACCTACCTAAATACTTTTGGGCAACCTGCTATGTACAGAACAGAACAACAATAAATAAAACTCATAACAAAACTTTCTTCGAAATATTTTATAATAAACAACCAAACATAAAATACTTTAAGGTATTTGGGTGCCCAGTTTTTATCTTAAATACAAGAGAACACTTAGAAAAATTCACCTCTAAAATTGAAAATGGAATTTTTGTAGGATATTCCCTAAATAGTAGAGGCTACAGAATTTATAATAAGGTTACCTTAAAAATTGAAGAAACTACTAATGTAAAATTTAAAGAAACTAAACAAGACATAGAACCTACACAACCACCGGAGTTTGTTCCAGAAATCAACCAAACTCTAAGTCATGAAGAAGAGGAACAACATCAAGAGAATCAACCTCCTAAAACAATAAGGGTAAACCCAAATCATCCAACTGATCAAATAATTGGTGACCCAGACTTAAGAGTTCAAACCAGATCATCTTTTAGAAACCTAAGTCAAATTTCATTAATTTCAAAAATTGAACCTAAAACTATGGATGAATCCCTACTAGACCCAGATTGGATTATAGCTATGCAAGAAGAACTAGCCCAATTTGAGCGTAATGAGATCTGGGACCTAGTCCCACCACCTAAGAATAAGAAAATAATAGAAACAAAATGGGTATTCAGAAACAAACTAAGTGAAACTGGGAAAATTACTAGAAATAAGGCTAGGCTGGTTGCCAAAGGATTTAGTCAAGTTGAAGGACTTGACTATGACGAAACATATGCTCCAGTAGCCAGATTAGAATCCATTAGAATGTTACTAAGTTATGCAGCCCATAAGGGATTTAAACTATACCAAATGGATGTTAAGTCTGTCTTTCTTAATGGACTAATCAAAGAAGAAGTTTATGTAGGTCAGCCTCCTGGTTTTGAAAGCTTAGAACACCCTGATTATGTTTTTAAATTAAAGAAAGCCCTATATGGACTTAAACAAGCACCCAGGGCGTGGTATGAGAGGCTAACATCTTACCTAACATCTAAAGGATTCAAACAAGGCCAAATTGACCCAACCTTGTTTGTTAAATCATTAAATACAAACATATTTATTGCACAAATATACGTGGATGACATAATATTTGGCTCAACAAATTCAGAATTTTTAGAAGAATTTATTAATCTAATGGAAAAAGAATTTGAAATGAGCTTAGTGGGAAAACTAACCTATTTCTTAGGATTACAAATCAAACAGACAAATGAAGGAAACTATATTTCTCAACATAAATACACCAAAGAATTACTTAAAAAATTCGGAATGGAAAATACAAAAGAAATAAAAACACCGATGGCTGTAAACACAATCTTAGATAGTGACCCAAATGGAAAACCAATTGATTTAAAATATTATAGAAGTGCAATAGGTAGCCTACTGTACTTAACTGCAAGCTGACCTGATATTTTATTTGCAGTTAGTATGTGTGCTATATACCAAACTTGTGCTAAGGAATCCCATTTGACACAGGTTAAAAGAATTTTTAGATATCTTAAAGGAACAACAAATGTAGGAATCTGGTATCCTAGGACAAATAATTTTGAACTAATAGGGTATTCTGACTCAGATTATGCTGGATGCAAATTAGACCGCAAAAGCACAAGTGGTGGATGCCAATTATTAGGGGCATCACTTGTTAGCTGGTTTAGTAGAAAGCAACATTGTGTTGCTCTGTCTACAACTGAGTCAGAATACATAACTATAGGCGAATGTGTTGCACAAATATTATGGATGATGCATACTCTAAAAGATTTTGACTTAAATATCACAAATGTAAAAGTATTAATTGACAATATAAGTTCAATTAACTTAACCAAGAATCCTGTGCATCATTCAAGAACCAAACATATTGAAATTAGACACCACTTCATCAGGGATCATGTTACTAAAGGCGATATTGAACTCAAGTACATTGAGTCCAAATCAAATTTAGCTGACATTTTTACAAAACCTCTCCCTGAAAGTGAATTTAGCAACTTACGACGAAAATTAGGGATGTGCTTAATAGACTAGGATCTTTCAAAAATACTTTCAAAAATGATTTTACCAAATTATAAGTCAAATTTATTTGTTTTCAAACTTTCCATTTTTAGATTTTCAAAAACAGTTTTTGCCTTAGACTAGTTTTGAATCCTTAGAAAGCATGTACCCATAGGACTAGTTTTTGAGCATCTCACCAACACCCTAGGTTTACCTTGCGTGTGTTTGACAAACATAGAAAGGGGTGAGATGCATAGGCCAACTGTCTGGACTTAAGATGCTTATTTCAGTGCATCAACATAAGTCTGAACGTTAAATACAACTCAGATATTAATCAGATTAAAGTTAATCAGTCAAGTCAAAAAAAACTGATTGCTTGTAATCAACTTAATCTGACTAACCATGTGAAAGCTACTATCTTCTGATAGCTAGTTAGTACCTAATTGGTTAGACAGCTGGTTAAAGTTAAATATCAAGTTCAGGGGGAGAATTAACTCAAATTTTGTGTGTTTGAAAAATGCCTTTTAAAACCTAACCTATGTTTGAACATTGATTTACAAAATTTGAATTTAACTATGTATTTGAAAAATGTGAAAGTTTAATCCCACCTGATTTTCAAAACCTGATTTGAAAAGTTAACTATTTCAAAATTTAGCTTTTATCAAATTAGCCTTAAAAATTAATTTTTGACAAAAAAAAAAATTGGTTTGAAAAATCAAAGTTGAAAAAACTTACCTTTTTGAAAATTAGATGTTACTTAAACATAAAAAGTAAATTTGAAAAACCCATTTTTGAAAATTTCCACACGCTTGAGAGTTAAACTTGATTAACTTTTCAAAACTCAACTTGTCTCCCCCAAGTCAGTTTAACTATTTTTTGACTTGGTGTTAAAAATTGCACTTTTATCTTTCAAATTTTGAACCAAACTTAGATATCTTTCAAAATTTGATTACCTGTTACAGTAACTCTTCACTATGATTATTTACCTTTGTTCATTTTTTTTTATGAATGCCAAAGGGGGAGGAGGGTTAGGTGGCTAAGTTAGCTAAACCAATTTGAAAACACAAACTAACTTTAAAACCACACAAATGCATGTTGTTTCTTGCATATGCTTTCACTAACTTAACCAGGTTGTCATTCCATCAAAAAGGGGGAGATTGTTGGTGCGGCTAGCACTGACGATTTAACCTAGGTTTTGATGAATGACAAATAGGTTAAGTTAGTCTTGTTGTTGTCTGACACTTTGATCGAGTGTGCAGGAGAAGTCCAGCTAGGTCGACGGACCGAAGCTGGCGAGAAGTCCAAGCGGTCGACGGGCCGACCGGACGCTTGGCGAGAAGTCCAACTAGGTCGACGGGCCGACCGGATAGTGGCGAGAAGTCCAAGCGGTCGACGGGCTGACCGGACGCCAGGAGAAGTCCAGACGGGTCGACGGGCTGACCGAACGTCTGGCAGGTAAGTCAAGGGAAGGGAGTGACCGTGAGGACGCGTGCCCCGGAAGGGACATAGGCGTCGATCCGGCTTAGATCCATTTCGGATGTCTAAGTCGAGATCGTGACTAGATTCCGGTCTCGGAAAGACTGTCTCGGACTAACTTTGTTTTGCAGAAAAAAGGAGGTTTCTGGAACAAGGTGGTCCAGGCGCCCGGAAGGCGAATTCTATCCAGCCGAGTCGTCGCCACGTGGAGCATCATGGTTTGTGCAGCTACGTCACATTCCAGGCGCCCGGAAGGAATCCAGGCGCCTGGAACAGCATATAAAAGAAGCCCCAGACAGGAGCTTCAGAATCAATCAATCAAGCTGAGAATTCTTCTACTGCTGGTCTTGCTGCTCAACGTTCAGTGTGACGCCAACAAAGCTCCGACACTACGCTCCATTCTTTTCCCTTCTTGTCGGTATTTTGTTTTTAGTTCTCATTAACATTCACTGTACGGTTCTTTTGTAATCATTATTTCGAATTGCTAGTGATTGCCCAACGAAAGTGGTCAAGGACCACGGGCCTTCGAGTAGGAGTCGTCACAGGCTCCGAACGAAGTAAAACAACTGTGTCTATTTTACTTTTCCGCTGCGCTTATACTCTTGTTTTTCGAATCGATATTCACCCCCCCCCCTCTATCGAATCTAACGGTCCTACAGCAACAAACTTGTGTGTTGGCTCTAAGTGCCTCACTCCACAACGGATGAGTTTGTTTGCGGATCACTAGGTCAAACTTCCTTTATGGATGGTTATAGGAAATTATTTAGGAGTGTGTGATCTTCTCCAACTGAAGGGGCACAATCTTACTTAATGGACTATGTATCAAGTAATGGTATACACTTAGACACATTTAATAGTATCCTCCCCAACGGAGTCACTGCTATTATTTGTGTGACCAAAGGGATACCAACTATTAATTTTATTTGTCATAAAATTAGGATGACAAGATAATAAAATTAATGGGTAAAACCTCCTCTTACAAATGTTGAATATGTATATGTCCACACTAACGTGGCATGCAAAATTCACTGTGTTTTGAGGTGTTGGTAAATTTAAATAGTATTGTTTGAGGAATCAATATTATTCTAAATTTAGAGTCTTGACCAAAAGTTTATTTTGTGATTCTTAGGATGACTTTCAACCCACTGGCTATTATACTGAAAGAGAACAAACTTACTGGTCCCAACTACATAGATTGGAAAAGAAACCTGGACATTGTTCTAACTGATGAAGGCTATAAGTTTGTACTGTTAGAGACCTGCCCTGAAGTGTCTAATAATGATTCTAGTGAAGAGGAGATTGAGTATCATAAGAAATGGGTAAAGACATATGAGATGGTGCGGTGTTACATTTTTGGCTTCAATGTCAAATGTGCTGCAACATCAGCATCAGGACTTGCCAACTGCTTATGATATGATGAACAATCTCAACAAACTCTTCGGACACCAGAGTCGGGCTGCTAGGCAAGAGGCAATGAGAAAATTAATGACAGTCACCATGTCAGAAGGGACACCCGTAAGGGATCATATCCTAAAGATGATGGCTTACTTAAATGAGATACAAATCCTTGGAGCTGAAATCAATGGGGGAAACCAGGTCGATATTATTTTCCAAACGCTACCCAGAAGTTTTGAGCAGTTCCGCCTGAACTATAATATGAATAAAAGGATGTATTCATTGGCAGAACTACTGACAGAACTTCAGGCAGCAGAAGGGTTATTTCGTCATAATTCTCAAATTCACTTTGCTGAAAATGTTTCTACTTCTAAGTCGAAATGGAAGAAGAAGACTAAGAAACAAGATGGCTCGGCAAAGAAAGTGAAACAATCTCTAGGTACTAGACTTAAAGCAGGAATGAAGAAGCCGAAGGGCAAGTGCTTCATTTGCAAGTAGTCGGGACATTGGAAGGCAGACTGTCCTCGTAGGAGAGAGAACAATAAATGTATATCTTATTCTCTAGTAGTTGAAACATGTTTAGCGGTGTTATCTACCAGCACCTGGTGTGTAGATATATGAGCCACTGATCATGTCTACAATACATTGCAGGGGTTCCAGGAAACTCAGCGACTATATGAGGGAGAGATAACGTCTACATGGGCAATGATACAAAAGTGGCGGCTGTTGCAGTGGGAGACGTCTACTTATCATTCGATAGGAATAGAAGTTTGGTTTTGAGAAATTATCTTTATGTACCAACTTTTAGAAAGAATTTAATTTCAGTTTCTAAACTATTTTTGGATGGATATTCTGTTTCTTTTGATGACAAAGTAGTTATCAAGAAGAATAGGGTTATTATTGTTGGGACCTTTGTGCCCGCTAGAAGGGGGGTGAATAACGGCTCGTCGCGCTTGCGTCGGTTTGCTTCGTCTTGATAATGTGCAGCGGAATACAAAGACACAAACACTCACAACGCTAACAACTAGGATTTACTTAGTATCCACCTCAAGATGAGGTGACTAATCCAAGGATCCACACACGACACGCTATCTCCACTATGAATCACTCCTTCTCGGTCGCAGCCGGAGGCGGAGAAGCCTCGTACAAATTCACACAACAATACACACAAAAATACAAGAAGAAGGAATACAAATACACATAAAGACACTCTCTTCTTGCTTACTTGTGCTTGTTGTTGCCTCTTGAACCTTGAGAGAACACTCCCAAGGGCCTTCAAGAACTGGCGGTGAAGATCGGAGAAACTCGCTATGAATCACAGAGAAATCACAGGAAGAAGAACACAAAGTTCTGCGGAGAAAACGCTCCGCCAAGGCTTTAAACAGTGCTCCCAATCGATTGCCATGTCAGCACCGCTTCATCGCAGTCGTCCATCACCTGCATCCTATCCAACGGTCGAATCCCAATTGATCGACCAATCGATTGGGAACATCTGAATCGATCGGTGGATCGATTCATAAGCTTTTTATGTTCTCGTGATCGCGCGAGAACTCCCCTGCCCAATCGATCGGCAGCTCCCAATCGATCGCCCGATCGATTGGGAAGGCCACTGTGCTCGCGAATTATGGTCCTAATCGATCGACTAATCGATTGAGCCATTCCTTCCTTCGCAGCACACTCCAATCGATCGACTGATCGATTGGACCCTGGTTCAATCGATCGCCCGATCGATTGACCAGCTTGGACTTGACTCAAACTCAAGTCCAAAATCTCCAACCCAACTCCTGGTCAACCGTGACCTGTTAGGTCTCCATGCCTAGCATTTGGCCACACCCGATCAACCTCGAACTAGCCTTCTAGCCTCCTCCATCAGCCTTGCGTCTCTCGGATATCTCCCATCCTTCACGCCTTGCCTTCAGGAGCTTCCTTCGGCCTCATCCTAGTTGCCGGATTATACCACCACACTCGACTAACCTTGAACTAGCCTTCTAGCCTCCTCCATCAGCCTTGCATCCCTCGGATATCTCCCATCCATCACGTCTTGCCTTCAAGAGCTTCCTTCGGCCTCATCCTAGTTATCGAGTTCTCCTTGCCAAGTCACACTAGGACTTATCTTGCCAAGACCACATGCTTGGACTTACAACCTTTGCCAAGATCACACTTGGACTTTCCAATTGCCTGGCTCCTCACCAGGACTTTCTCCTTTGCTAAGATCACATTTGGACTTACCTTGTCAAGACCACATGCTTAGACTTACAACCTGTGCCAAGATCACACTTGGACTTCCCAATTGCCTGGCTCCTCACCAAGACTTTCCCCCTTACTAAGATCAAACTTGGACTTTCCAAATGCCCGGCTCCTCACCAGGACTTTCTCCTTTGCCTAACCTCCAGTTAGGACTTCCACCACTGCCTAAACTCTAGTTAGGACTTCACCACTGCCTAACCTCCAGTTAGGACTTCCAGACGCCTAACCTCTAGTTAGGACTTACATACGCCTAACCTCCAGTTAGGACTTACCCAGTCAAGTCCCCTGTCATCCCTGACCTACTTGACTTGTATTCTCATCAACCTGGTCAACCCTTTGACCATCTCCATAACCGGACGATTGCTTCAGCAATCTCCTTATATTGTCAATCTCCTTCTATTGTCAAACATCAAAACTCAAATCCCGACTTGACTCAAACTTGACTCAACTCAAGCTTAGTCAAACTGGTCAAACTTGACCAAAGGAAATTGCCCCAACAATCTCTCCCTTTTTTATGTTTGACAATACCTCTAAGTTAGGCTAAATCTCATAGCGTTAACTTCTTCTTTATACCAAGGCTAAATTCTATAGCCTTAACTTCTTCTTTACACAAGGCTAAATCCCATAGCTTTAATTCTTCTTCATACCAAGGATAAATCCCATAGCCTTAACATCTTCTTTATCACAAGGCTAAATTCCATAGCCTTAACCCTTTTCATGACAAGGCATGAAAGAAGGTTTCCTTCATTCTCTCCCTTTCCTAGAGGGAAAACTCCCCCTACTTGGGATGAAGGCCTAACTTAACCTTCCATTCTCCCCCTTTGTCATACATAAAAAACTGAAAACAAACTCTTCTCCATAAGAGTTAACTCTTCGTTGTTTACAACCTCATATGTTGTTAACAACCCCACAATGAAGATCTCATATTCTTCATTGCCGCCAAAGCTCCCCCTTGAGCTCTATTTCACTTCACAATGCTCATCCTAGAGCATGCCTCAACTTCTAAATGAAACTCCCATTCATTGTATTCAATGCTCCCCCTTGTGTAGTAATCTTCTTCTCAATGTTCATCTAAGAGCATTTTTCACTTTACCAATGAAGGTTCGATCCCTTTCATTAATCCAATGCTCCCCCATGAGTAGTAATCTACTCTATAATGCTCATCCGAGAATATTTATCATCCTAGCAATGAAGATAACCAATCTTCCATTGTTCCTAATACTCGAGCCTGAATATTAATTCATCATGAAGGTTTAACCTCCTTCCAAGGTCTTTGAAAAGATTTTTATATTTTCAAAGAGTAACTCCCCCCTAAAAACATGGTCAAGCTTCTATCATTACACCAATAATGACTTGGGGTTCCTAAATAATTAAGAAAACTAAAACTCGAAGTTTTGAGGTTCAAAATTCAATAATGAAACTAAACCTCAACCTATACTTCACCTAAGTCTACATTAACCAAATCATGCTTGTTTTTATCATGAAAACTCCCCCTAAGTGTATACAAATATATTCCACAGGGTTAGGAATGATTAATGACCCTTGAAAACCAAAACTTGAAGTTTTAAGGTTCCAAAATTCAGAATTGAAATGAAACTTTATCCTAAACTTCACTTTGGTTTCTCTTAACCAATCCATACTTGTTTTCATCATGAAAAACTCCCCCTAAACGTATACAAATGTATTCCAAGGAGTTTAGAGTGGTTAACAGGACTCGAAGTGACTTGAAGTGCTGAAATTAGGCTTTTCTAGCCAAAAACAAACTTCCCAATCGATTGAAGTTGAGACTCAATCGATTGAAATCACTTCAATCGATCCATTGATCGATTCCGCAAGCTACTGCTCGCAGAAATTCCCTTTGAATCGATAGACTGATCGATCCATCTTGGGTCAATCGATTGGCTGATCAATTCACTACCCTTCTGTTTGCGGGAATTGGCTTCCCAATCGATCGGCTGATCGATTAAACCCAATCCAATCAATCAGCTGATCTATTGGGTTTCTGATTTCCTGAAATTCAATTTCAGCGAAATTCAAAAACTCCCCAACAATTCTACAAAATTCTAAAAATCATGAAAATTCACGTAGACATTATTTAGGGTATACTTTATCAAGGAAAAATAGTTTTCTATGAAAATACTTCTTATTTTCAAAGATTAACACAAATTTGAAAACTTATAAAAACTTTAGTGTTTTCTTCAAGTTTGTGGCTAACTATTCAATGATGATCACTATCACAAGATAGTTTTCACCAAGGTTTTCCAAAAGCATTTTAAATCATTTTCAAAACCAATATCCAACCATGTTCTTTGAGCTCAATGCACATGACTTGTACATTAGCTTTCTCAATGATTGGAAGACACATAACTATGTGCTTTAATGAACCTAAAACTCAACAAGATGCACTAAATCAACATCTTGAGTTTTGTTCACCATCCTAACATCTCACTTGTATCTAATGTGTACTAAAACACATACAAGTCACCTTATGATTCTTTGTGAGATATATATTTGATTTTGCCCTAAACTAAGGAATCATGCATATCTATCTAGGCATTAAGAGACTTATGATCATCCACCTAGGATGTCATATGGTATAATCCCACTTGTTGGGATATTTACCATTATTAATAAATGTCTTTTGTCCTTAATTATAAGGAAATTAATATAATGCATGATGTTACATGGCATACATCAAAATAAGCATTTTTCAAAAGAAAAGCATGCTATAGCTACATGATGTATGTATGACATGACATGGTATTTTTATGTTTTTCATAATAAAAATGAATGCAACACATGATGTCATGACATATAATAGGAAATCAATCATGGCAGTTTAGTATAAATAAAATATACCTAGATAACCTATCTAAGTATCCTTAAACCTTAGCTAAAACCTTAAAATTAAATCCTAGATTGCCCAAGATTTCCCACGAAAATGCCAAAACCCAATTTTGACATTTCTTTTCCCTTTCTAAATTTGTGCCTTTTAAAATTAAATAAATTCCTCAAGGTATGACACATTTTACTCTTTCAAAGAATAAATGAAATCAAATTAAGGCTTAGATTCACCTTTAACCTTCGAAGAAAATGTCAAAACCCCCAACTTGGCATTTCTTATCATTTTCTAAATGTGTCAATTTAAATTGAGTTCAAATCCTCAAAGTTTGGCACATTTTACTCTTCCAAAGAGTAAACATCTTAGATTTAAGACTTAGATTTGCTCTTAATTCTTAAAGAAGTTATCTAAGTCCTAACTTGACATTTATTTTGCTTTCTCAAGTGTGCTAATTTAACCTAATTTCAAATCCTCACACTTGGCACCTTTTTGCCCTTCGAGGCTTAATCACATTTGATTAAAGCATGAGTTTTCTCTTAATTCCTTAAGAAAGTATCAAAATTCTAACTCAATTTTTATTATACTTTTCTTAAGTATGTCAATTTAGATTGGGTTCAACTCTTCAAATTTTGGCACATATATCACTCTTTCAAAAAGTAACCCAATAAACCTTTTTCATTTTCAAAGGTTAACAATAACCTTGAAAATGCTCTCAAGTGTCAACTTTACCAAGGTTGGGTTAACTACCTTTCCAATTGGAGTTGACACTCCCTAAACCCATCTAGGGTGTAGAGAATATGTTCCTAGGAACCCAATACCTATTGGTGCTCCTTAGGTGCTCTAGGTACTCACTAGGGATAACTTCCCTAGTCACCTTCCTAAGGACCTTTATAGGCTTCTTAGAAGCTTTGGTCACTTCTACTAGGTCAACTCTAGGGATAACCTCCCTGTGACCTTCTTTGTGACTTTGTTAGATTTCTTAGAAGTCTTAGTCACATTGGTCTTGCCAAAATGACCTTTAGGGATTCCTTCCCAAGTATTCTTGACTTGACCTCTACACCAAGGGTTGGTCCCATAGCTATATGGAACCCTATGAAAAGAAGTCACATCCTTCTTGACTTTAGGTTTGTATCTCAAACCTCTATAGCCATTGGATGACTTTTGTCTAGTTCTCCCTAGATTTTGCTCATTTTGACCCTTAAGAAGATTTTCCATTCTTGCTAGGGTCCTTTCTAAATTGTCAAGTCTTGACCTCAAGACTTGATTTTCTGTCATTAAATTTATAGATTTAGATTTTTCTTGACTCCTACGAGCATTTCTATATTTAGGCATATATCTAAAGTCCTTAGAGTTATTGCCTAAATAGTTATCTACCTTCCTAACCTTAAGTGTGGTAAATCTAGCATGAGGAGGAATATATTTACCCTTAGTGCCATCATGCTTCTTATTCTCATGATAATTGGCATCAAAATGTTAAAAGTTATTTCTAGCATGCTTTTTATCATGTGTCAAAGGAATAGGTTCATTAAATGATACCTTGGTTTTTACCTTGGAAGCTCCTCCTAGACTTGTGCTTCCTCCTTTGACCTTTACTGACTTCTTCCCCTTTGGACATTGACTTCGATAATGCCTATTTTGATTACACAAGAAACACACAATGTGTTCCTTGCTCTTCTTTGTTGTGGTGATTGTCTCCTTGGGATTCTCCTTGCCCTTGAGTACTACTTGGCTCTTTTTCTTAGCCAACTTGGGACACTTTCTCTTGTAGTGCCCATGCTCCCTACACTCAAAGCAAATGATATGATTTTTGTTATTTACAATTGAAGTTTCTATATCTTTGCTTGTAGAGATGATGCTTGATTCTCCACTTGATGTAGCTTGAATTGTGGAGGTAGCATCATCTTCTTCTTCTCCTCTTGAGGGTGTGAGTGCTTCCACCTCTTCAATTCGTGAGGATGTGGATGCCTCCACCTCTTCCTCTCTTAAAGATGTGGATGATCTCTCCTCATCTTCCTTCTCCTCCTCTTCTTTTTCTTCCTCGAATGTTGCACTCGTGTCAACATCCGATTGGTCCTTCTCTTCTTGGACCAATGAGCCCTTCTCCTTGGGCTCCTCCACTCCTTGGAGTTGTGTAGGGGTCTCATGATAAGCAATGATATTTTTCCAAAGATCACTTGCACTTGTGTATTCACCTACACTCACAATGATATTAGAAGGTAATAAATTTAGCAAAATTTTAGTTACCTCCTTATCGGCCTCCGCTTGTTCCCGTTGTTCCTCGGTCCAATGTCGAGGTCGGAGGCGCTTCCCCTTCTTGTTCGTTGGAGCTTCAAATGGGTCCTCCAAGACCATCCATTGGTTCCAATCCATTTGGAACCAAGTCTCCAATCGATTCCTCCAAAAATTGAAGTCCTCTTTGTCGTATGGAGGTGGAATCTGGATGTCCCATCTGAGCGGTCCTTCGGACTCTATCTTCTTCTTCCTCTAGTTTCTTGCTCTCTTAGCGGTTAGTCAATAAAAGAACGACCTTGCTCTGATACCAATTGTTGAGACCTTTGTGCCCGCTAGAGGGGGTGAATAGCGGCTCGTCGCGCTTACGTCGGTTTGCTTCGTCTTGATAATGTGCAGAGGAATACAAAGACACAAATACTCACAACGCTAACAACTATGATTTACTTGGTATCCACCTCAAGATGAGATGACTAATCCAAGGATCCACACATGACACGCTATCTCTACTATGAATCACTCCTTCTTGGTCGCAGCCGGATGTGGAGAAGCCTCGTACAAACTCACACAACAATACACACAAAAATACAAGAAGAAGGAATACAAATACACGTAAAGACACTCTGTTGTTACTTACTTGTGCTTGTTGTTGCCTCTTGAACCTTGAGAGAACACTCCCAAGAGCCTTCAAGAACTGGCGGTGAAGATCGGAGAAGCTCGCTATGAATCGCAGAGAAATCACAGGAAGAAGAACGCAAAGTTCTGTTGAGAAAATGCTCCGCCAAGGATTTAAACAGTGCTCCCAATCGATCCAATCCATCCCCAATCGATTGCCACGTCAGCACCGCTTCATCGTAGCCGTCCATCACCTGCATCCTGTCCAACGGTCGAATCCCAATCAGTCGACCAATCGATTGGGAACATCTGAATTGATCGGTGGATCGATTCAGAAGCTTTTTGTGTTCTCGTGATCGAGCGAGAACCCCCCTGCCCAATCGATCGGCTGATCGATCGACAACTCCCAATCGATCACCCAATCGATTGGGAAGGCCTCTGTGCTCACGAATTATGGTCCTAATCGATCGACCAATCGATTGGGTTATTCCTTCCTTCGCAGCACACTCCAATCAATCGACTAATCGATTGGACCCTGGTTCAATTGATCGCCCGATCGATTGACTAGCCTAAACTTGACTCAAACTCAAGTCCAAAATCTCCAACCCAACTCCTGGTCAACCGTGACATGTTGGGTCTCCATGCCTAGCATTTGGCCACACCCGACCAACCTCGAACTAGCCTTCTAACCTCCTCCATTAGCCTTGCGTCTCTCGGATATCTCTCATCCTTCACGCCTTGCCTTCAGGAGCTTCCTTCGGCCTCATCCTAGTTGCCGGATTATACCACCACACTCGACTAACCTTGAACTAGCCTTCTAGCCTCCTCCATCAGCCTTGCGTCCCTCGGATATCTCTCATCCATCACGTCTTGCCTTCAAGAGCTTCCTTCAGCCTCATCCTAGTTATCGAGTTCTCCTTGCCAAGTCACACTAGGACTTATCTTGCCAAGACCACATGCT
This sequence comes from Zingiber officinale, assembly GCF_018446385.1. Lineage (NCBI taxonomy): Eukaryota > Viridiplantae > Streptophyta > Magnoliopsida > Zingiberales > Zingiberaceae > Zingiber > Zingiber officinale. The sequence continues at coordinate 128,179,183 of NC_055988.1, forward strand.
TGGACTTACAACCTTTGCCAAGATCACACTTGGACTTTCCAATTGCCTGGCTCCTCACCAGGACTTTCTCCTTTGCTAAGATCACATTTGGACTTACCTTGTCAAGACCACATGCTTAGACTTACAACCTGTGCCAAGATCACACTTGGACTTCCCAATTGCCTGGCTCCTCACCAAGACTTTCCCCCTTACCAAGATCACACTTGGACTTTCCAAATGCCCGGCTCCTCACCAGGACTTTCTCCTTTGCCTAACCTCCAGTTAGGACTTCCACCACTGCCTAAACTCTAGTTAGGACTTCACCACTGCCTAACCTCCAGTTAGGACTTCCAGACGCCTAACCTCTAGTTAGGACTTACATACGCCTAACCTCCAGTTAGGACTTACCCAGTCAAGTCACATGTCATCCCTGACCTACTTGACTTGTATTCTCATCAACCTGGTCAACCCTTTGACCATCTCCATAACTGGACGATTGCTTCAGCAATCTCCTTATATTGTCAATCTCCTTCTATTGTCAAACATCAAACTCAAATCCTGACTCGACTCAAACTTGACTCAACTCAAGCTTAGTCAAACTGGTCAAACTTGACCAAAGGAAATTGCCCCAATAATTATCTGTTCTGGTATATTAGTAGGCAATTTGTATACTCTAAATCCAATAACTCCCATAAAGCAACAAATGGAAATTAATAGCACATTTTCTAATTCTAATAAGAGAAAGGAACCTTCGGAAATGAATTAAACATATCTTTGGCATCTAAGGCTTAGTCATATTAACTTGAGTATGATTCAAAGGCTTATAGCCGATGGACTCTTGGGTTCATTAGTGTTGAAAAACTTTCCAACTTGTGAATCTTGCTTGGAAGGTAAAATGACCAAGAGACATTTTAAGGCCACGGGGTATAGAGCCAAAGATGTGTTAGAACTGGTTCATTCTGATTTGTGTGATCCTATATCTATCTAGGCAAGAGGTGGTTTCGAATATTTTATCTCTTTTATAGATGACTATTCGAGATATGGGTACATTTACTTGATGCACCGCAAGTCCGAATGCTTTGATAAGTTCAAAGAGTACAAGGCTGATATGGAGAAACGTTATGGTAAAAGTATCAAGACACTATGGTCTGATCGTGGTGGTGAATACCTCTTTGGAGAGTTTAGGAATTACTTATTAGAGGCTGAGATTCAATCCCAATTGTCTACACCTGGTACACCCCAACAGAATGGTGTGGCAGAATGAAGAAATAGAACTCTTATGGAAATGGTTAGGTTGATGATGAGTTATTCTGAATTACCAAATTCATTTTGGGGATATGCTCTAGAAACTAGAAACAGCAGTGTACATTCTGAATATGATACCTTCTAAATCAGTATCGTTTACTCCCATGGAATTATGGAATGAGCATAAGCCTAGTCTGAGTCATATTCGGATATGGGGTAGTCCAGCACATGTGCTGAAGGGAGATACTAACAAATTCGAATCACGTACAGAAGTTTGTCTGTTTGTAGGATATCCTAAGCGAACGAAAGGTGGTTTGTTTTATAATCCTAAAAATTAGAAGATCATTATTAGCACCAATGCTCGATTTTTAGAGGAAGATTATGTAATAAATCATAAGCCCATGAGTGAGATTATTCTAGAAGAAATGTGAGAGGACACGCCTACTTTAGTACCAACAGTGCAAGATGAAATATCACAAGAAACTGCAACACGTATCACAAATGATACACAACAACAGACAGTGTCTTGTCGTAGTGGGAGGGTTGTTAGGTAACCTGAAAGATTCATGCTTTTGGGAGAGTCGTCGGATTTGGTCCCAGGTAAACATGAACCTGATCCCAGAACATATGACGAAGCACTCCAAGATATAGATGCAGCATCTTGGAAAAGAGCGATGAATTCTGAAATAAATCTATGTATTCTAATAAGGTCTGGGAGCTTGTAGAACCACTAAATGGTGTAAAAACCGTTGGATATAAGTGGATCTATAAAAGAAAAAGAGGGACAGATGGGAAGGTGGAAACCTTCAAAGCAAGGCTTGTTGCGAAAGGGTACACTCAGAAAGAGGGAATTGATTATGAGAAAACTTTTTCGCCGATGGCCATGTTTAAGTCTATCTGGATACTCTTATCCATTGCCGCTCATATGGATTATGAGGTTTGGCAAATGGATGTTAAGATAGCTTTCCTTAACTGAAGTCTTGAAGAAAACATCTATATGAAGCAACCAGAGGGGTTCATTGAAAAAGGTAAAGAGCATCTAGTGTGTAAGCTCAATCGGTATATTTATAGACTAAAGCAAGCTTCAAGATCTTGGAACATCCGGTTTAATGAAGTAATTCAATCATATGGATTTATTCAGTGTCCGGATGAGTCTTGTATATACAAGAAGTGTGATAGAAACGTGGTGATATTTCTTGTACTATATGTAGATGACATTTTATTAGTTGGAAATAATATCAAAGTGTTGTCAGAAGTAAGGATATGGTTGTCTAAATAATTCGATGTGAAGGACTTAAGAGAATGTGCATATATTCTTGGGATCAAAGTAATAAGGGATCGCAAGAAAAGGATGTTGTGCTTGTCCCAAGCTTCATATATCGATACAATCCTTGCTCATTTTAGCATGCAAGACTCCAAGAAAGGTTCTCTACCTTTTAGACATGGAGTAGATTATCTAAAGAGATGTCTTCGAAGACATCAAAGGAGATAGAGGGCATGAAGACAGTTCCTTATGCTTCGGCTGTCAGAAGCCTAATGTATGTTATGTTGTGCACGAAACCAGATATCTGTTTTACCATGGGCATGGTTATCAGATATCAAAGTAACCCTGGACAATGACATTGGACTGTTGTAAAGCATATATTAAAGTACCTGAGAAAGACTAGAGATTATATGCTAATTTACCAAGCAGATGATTTGCTCCCTGTGGGATACATGGATTTTGACTTCTAATCAGATAGGGACAATAGTAAATCTACATCAGGCTATGTGTTTACTTTAGGAGGTGGAGTCATTGCATGGAGGAGTGTTAAGCAGAAATGCGTTTCAAACTCAACCATGGAAGCTGAGTATGTGGCAGCCTTTGAGGCAGCCAAAGAAGCTGTATAGCTTAGGAATTTCCTAATGGACTTAGATGTGATTTTTGATTTACCCAAAATCATCACAATTTATTGTGATAATAGTGGTGCAGTAGCAAACTCGAAGGAACCATGAGCCCATAAGGTGAGTAAACACATAGAACGCAAGTACCACCTGATACAAGACATCGTAAAGCGAGGAGAAGTTGTTATTGCCAAGATTGCATCAGCAGATAACCTGGCATATCCTTTCACTAAGGTCCTTCCGGCAAAAGCTTTTGATTGACATGTTGAAGGAATGGGAATCAGATGTATGGCAGCATTTATGACAGCATAGTCTTTTAGTATAAGTGGGAGATTATTAGAGTGTATACTAAAAGTCTAGCTTTTTGTAAATATTTATTTTGAAATAAAGAATCACATTGGTCAAATGTCTACATTTATATGCTAAGTGTAGTTGTTCAATTAATTTATATTGTAGATAACATGCTGTGTGGTATCACATACAGAAGATCATGTTATCAATTCTTTATAAATTATAAACAGTAGTTCACGACTAAGACGAAAAAGAACAAACCATTGGAATAGTCGTAGTGTAATTTGGTATTAGTTTATCTTAACTATAAAATTACACTAGTATACTCTGAGTGTATTGAGTAGGACCATTTAAGGTAAGTTCTTTTTATACTGACTACATAAAAGAACAAGACTTTGTTATTATGGAGATGTGTGCTCTTAATCATGATATGATAACAAACACATATACTCAATATTTATTTCTTTAATTTATCAAAGGGTGTGATTTAGTTCGATAAATCAATAGGTCCCATAAGTTGAGAAATGATATTATTTGTATAGTGTGTTGTTGATTATAGAATGAAACTGTATCCTAGTAATCTAGGTTGATGATGTCCCCAAGAGGAGCTCATAAGGATTGTCATGTAAACCCTGTAGGTGGACTTAGTCCGACATGACGATGAAGTTGAGTGGTACTACTCTTGGAGCTAGATATTAATTAAGTGAGTTATCAGTAACTCATTTAATTAGTGGGCATTCTATATATTAAACACAGGGAGACTAACACACTCATGATAAGAAGGAGCACATATAGTAATATGGGATTGGTGCGATAGTTCAATAATAACTCTTTAGTGGAATGAGATATTATTGATAAACTCGAGTTGGGTGTTCGGGGTGAACATGAGAAGCTCAAGTTCATCAGGAGATCAAAATCAATTCCTCCTCCCGGTCCCTGTCGTAGCCTCTTATTTATAAAATCTTATACCCACCCATACCCACCTTCTTACCCACCTTAAGGTGGTCGGCCAAGCCTAGCTTGGAGCCCAAGCTAGGGCCGACCAAACCAAGGTGAGTTGGTGGTCGGCCCTAGCTTGAACCCAAGCTTAGGTGGCCGGCCAAAATAAATTAAAAGGATTTTATTTTAAAAATCTTTTCTTATGTGGAAGCCATGGTTTTAAAAGAGAGTTTAAAATTTAAATCTTTCCTTTTATAGTTTTCTATAAAAGATTAAGAGAAAGGTTTTATATCTTTCCTTATTTATAGCTAAAAGGAAGATTTTAATTTTTGATAAAACTTTCCTTTTTGGTAACCATCATGATGATTTTAAAAGAGAGTTTTAAAATTTAAATCTTTTCTTTTATAGTTTCTACAAAAGATTAAAAAAAGATTTGATATCTTTCCTTATTTGTAGATTTGAAAGGAAGATTTTAATTTTAGAGAAAACTTTCTCTTTTGTAAATTATCCACATGTTTTAATAGAGAGGTTTTAATTTATAAAAGTTTCCTTTTATGACCAACCATGAAGGCAATTTTTAAAAGAGAAATTTTTATTTAAAAGTTTCCAGAAACAAATTAGGAAGTTTTAATTTTGTGTTTAAAACTTTCCTTCCTAGGAGGATTAGATATGGCCTGCCACATTAATAGAGAAAAGGACTTTTAATTAGTTAAATTTTTCTTTTCAATGGCAAGGAAAATAAGGAAGTTTTTATTAAAACTTTCCTTATTTTCCAAAACCAAGGAATATAAAAAAGAGGATAGAGGTGCCTCACCTCATGATAAGAACATACATCTAATATTCCTCTCTTCTCTTCCTTGTGGTGGTCGGCCCTCCCTCTCTTCTTCCTCTTCCCCTTTTCTTCTTCCTTTGCCGGCGGCATCGACTCTCTAGGAGACCCTTGGTGGTCGGATTTTGCTTGGAGAAGAAGTAGAGAAAGGAGGCTTTGTTTCTTTGCATGCCTTGGAGCTTAGTTGGTGGCCGAAGTTCTTCAACTCAAGAAGTTTGTTGTTGGCCGAAACTTGCTTGGAGAAGAAGGAGGCTTGGGTGGATTCTCGTCTCGGTAGATTGTCACCCACACGACGTCCGAGATAAGAAGAGGAATATGGCAGAAGATCGTAAGGTCTATAAGCTATAAAAGGTATAACTAGTTATTAGTTTCCGCATCATAACTAGTTCATCCTTTTATTTAGATCTTGAAATACCAAACACAAGAGGCTAATGAATCTAGGTAATCGAATTTATGTTTTCGATTTTGTGTTTCTTTTGTTTTTCGAGCTTGTGATTCGATTGTTCTTTTTGGTTAAACCTAGGGTTACTATAAGGAAATTAAATATTAAATTTCGTTGAAAGGCTTTGTCTAGGAAGTGGTGGATGCTCCTATACCCATGAAGGCCTAGTGCCTCGCCATGTTTAATCTGGAAGCCAATCTCTGAAATTAATATTTAATTGAATTTGTAACATAGGTGGATTTGGATCAATAATGTTAAGTATCGTTTGCGATCCAAGTCTAAACCACTAAGAATAGATAAGTTGAATTTGGAATCAATAATGTTAAGTTCCATTTGCGATTCCAAATTTAATTTCTAAAGAACACAATAGGTTGTTAGGAATGGTTTAGGACTTGTACAAAATTTTTGTACAGGGAAACCGATACGATATTCCCAGTAGCAACCAACAGCTCCTCGATCCATCTCTTCTTTTTGAGGATCTTCCATTTTCCATCAATTGGAGTTTGAAATCCCTCCATTAGAGTAAACAATTACTCTATCTCCATTATGAGAAAATTTTCAACCTTTGATTTCCAAAGGTCGAAGCTTCCAATTCCGAACGGTGGAGGTGCTCGGATATCATATCTGAATTTGTTTCTAAACTTTATCTTTGAACTTGAGCTCCTTGACTATGAATCTTTGACTTTGAAATTAGAACTTCAAGTTTCATTGTCTTCTTCTTTCTCTAGCTCGTTGCTCTCTCGGTGATTAGTTCAATAAAAAGCGTCTCGCTCTGATACCATTTGTTAGGACACACTGACGAGCTAGAGGGGGTGATTAGCTCCAATTGCTTCTTTAATGATGAGTTATAGCAGAAAACACTTGAAGCAATGCTATTTATTTGGTATCCACCTCAACGAGGTGACTAATCCAAGGATCCACATATGCTACACTCTCTACTATGAAAATACTCCGGAGGTGGAGAAACCTCGTACAAGCTCTCAACAAGAAAATACAATAAGGAAATGAATGAACAGTACAATGAACACCTTGCTTGATCTCTTGTAACTTGTAGATGTCTCTTGTAGACTCGTAAATGCAGCAACACTTTGCCTTTAATCTTCCAAGAACAGGCGATGAAGAGTGGAGAAGAAGAGTTGCGTTTGAATCTTGCCAAATGCCTTTATATGTCGCGATTTAGGGTTCCCAATCGATTGACCTTACCCCCAATGGATTGCCACGTCAGATTCGAGTGATCCCGACAGTCTAAACCTTCCAACGACTCTTTTTTGCTTCTTCCAATCGATTTCTTGATCGATTAAGTGCTTCTTGATCGATTATCCAATCGATCAAGAATGCCTTTGTGCTCTCATGAAAACTCTTCTCAATCGATTGCCCAATCGATTACTTGACTTCAATCAATCACCTGATCGATTCATAAGCCTATTATTTGCTTCATGAACTTCTCTTAATCAATTGAGCACTTTCACAATCGATTCAGCACAGAAAATACTATGCTTCCTAAAATCCCCCTTTAATCGATTACCTAATCAATTGACTTCAGGGTGAATCAATCACCTGATTGATTCACCACACACGCATTGTGTAGAGATGCACTTGATGCAACTCTCAATCGATTACTTGATCGATTACTCAACCCTAACTTGCTCAACCTAAGTCTAAGGTTTCCTTGTCCAATCTCCAGTCAACAGTGACCTATTAGGATTTTTCCACCAAGTGTCTAGTCAACCTTTTAACCTACTTGAACTTTGTCAACTTTTCGTTGGACTTTCGATCACCCCTTGTAGTCCTCCTTGACCAACTTGGATTTTTCCTCTTGTCTAACTAGGGATGTAAATGAACCAAACGGTTCGCGAGCTATTCGGAGCTCGATTCGGTAAAAAACTCGTTCGAGTTCGTTCGTTTATCTTATCGAACCGAGCTCGAGCTCGATTTCGAGCTCGACAGTTTTATCGAGCCGAGCTCGAGCTTAAGGATATTCGGCTCGTGAGCTCGCGAACATGTTCGTTTATAGGCTCGCGAGCCAAAAAAATGAGTCTTAAACCGAGCCTTAAACGAGCAAAAAAACGAACTCTAAAACGAGCCAAAAAAATGAGCTCTAAAATGAGCCTTAAAATGAGCCAAAAAACGAGCTCTAAAACGAGCATTAAAATGAGCCAAAAAACGAGCTCTAAAATGAGCCAAAAACGAGCCCAAAAACGAGCCCAAAAACGAGCCCGAGCTCGCTTAACGAGTTAGGATCGTTAACTTTGATAATCGAGCTAATAACGAGCCGAGCTCGAGCCTTGTGATAAAAGCTCGATTCGAGCTCGAGCCGAGCTCGAGTCCGAATATAACTTAAACGAGCCGAGCTCGAGCCTAATACTGTTCGACTCGGTTCGGCTCGTTTACATCCCTATGTCTAACCGCAGTTAGGACTTAACCTTACCAACGTGTGGTCCCCCTTGACTCATTTGGACTTTCCTTTGCCTAACCACATTTAGGACTTTCCTTTGCCAACGTCTGATCCTCCCTGATCCATTTGGACTTGCTTGCCTAACCACAGTTAGGACTTTCCTTGCCAACCTGCAGTTCTCCTTGACCTACTTGGATTTTCTTTTGCCTAACCGCAGTTAAGATTTTTCTTGCCAACGTGAGATCCTCCTTGACCCACTTGGACATTCCTTTTCCTAACCGCAGTTAAGACTTTCCTTGCTAACGTACGGTCCTCCTTAACCCACTTGAACTTTCCTTACTAATGTGTCATCTTTTCTGACTCACTTGGACTTTTTTTTTCCAACGTGTGGTCCTTTTTGACCCACTTGAACTTTCCTTTGTCTAATCGCAGTTAAGATTTTCTTTTGCCAACGTGTGATTCTTCTTAACCCACTTAGACTTTCCCTTTGCCTAATTCTCGAGTTAGGACTTGCCTTACCTAACCTCCGAGTTAGGAGTACTTTACCATTATCTAACCCTTAATTAGGACTTTACCAGTTAAGTACCGATCCTCCATGACTTACTTAACTTCTCTCTCATATGTCCCATACCATATTGTCTAAAAATATTGTCCACAACATATTATGCAAACATCAAAACTCAAATTTGACTCCACTTGAACTTAGTCAAACTGATCAACTTTGATCTAGAGATCGATTGCACTAACAATCTCTCGATATTGATTAGTGAATATTTTTATCCTATGCTTTAGAATGAACTTATAATAATTTTGAATAATTTCAAATTAAAATTAATCTACTCTTGTAAACTTTTTTTAATGTATTTATATTTTTAATCTGAATTCCATAATCAAAACTGAAAGAGAGTTTTTAAAAACTTATAAAAATTTGTGTAAAAATTTAATGCTGCGGACACACAAATTCACATGATTAATAATGGAAATATATTATATATTTTTAGAATTATAAAAAATAAGACACGTGAAGTGGATAAAAGTTATCGTCTGTATTTCAACAAACATAGGGGAGTAAAAGTGAAAATCTTGGATTTTGTGTTTCCGCTAGGGAAGCATTGTTCACGGTCCAAATCAATTGAATCTGATCAATCATCGATTTTGACCACCAGCTTCACATGCACTGGGCCCTAATTCCACTTCAGCGCCTCAACTTTTGCAGCGTTTGGCAGGTCCTCCATTTCGGAACCATGTCGGCTACGACTCAGCCACAAATTTCCATCAATCAAACCATCCATCTGGGATGGGCTCCCAGACATATTACACTTATCTTAAAGGAGTTTTAAAATCTTTTATAGAAAATTATAAGGAAAAATTCCATGTAATTCAAAAACATCGCAATTTCAAAACTTTCAGGGTGTTTTTAGAAACAGTGTCATCGTCTTTTCGACTCCAAAACGACTATTTTGCAGTAATTAGTTTAAATAATTATGGGTAATTGGAAACAAAATGAAGAGGTATATAATTCAACAACAAAAATATATGTATATATATATATATATAAAAAAAAAGAATTCCTGACTTCCCGCTATAGACGCTACAGCCACCAAATCCACGATTCCATGTTTTTCTCTAATAACTTTTTTATCAGAATAAAATTTAATTGTGGGTCTATTTTTTCCATTCCTTTTATTAAATAAATCGTACACTATCTAATTTTTTAAATATTTTATTTCCCCTTATTTAGCCTGAAAGATGATCCTTCGTACCTTTGTCCCTTCGAGACCTAACTTTTTATCTTTTCATAAAATATTATTATCTTAAAATACTTTACACTTTTGTCAATAATGTTAAATAATTTTAATTAAATTTAAAATTTTTAAATTAATTATAGTGCTTATTATTGAAAGACGTCAAAACGATAATTTTTTATTTTTTTGCCCATATATGTAAATACTTATTGCTTATTCTTAAAATAATAAAAAAGGAAACAAATTAACTATTTGTGTTTTTTTTCTCTCTCTCGGCCCGTATAATTAAGTCTCCTTCCTGCGTTCTCTGCTTGCTCTGCCTCCTATAAATAGAGCAAGAGCTTCATTGCTCCCTTCCACCTTCACTCCATCGGAGGACCTCAAGCGATCGCCAGATTCACACTTCCCCTCGTTTCGATCATCCGCTTCACCGTTGATTCCATCTCTCCTCCGTCGACCAAGGAAGCTCGGTGATTTCGATAAGATGTGGAGAAGAGGCGAGTACGGATCGGCGGCGGCGGCGGCGGAGGCAATGCCAGGATGGCTGGGAAGGCTGATGGAGGAGAGTTTTTTCGTCGGATGCGACGCCCATGGAAGCCGCAAGAAGAGCGAGAAGAACATCTTCTGCCTCGATTGCTGCACCAGCATCTGTCACCACTGCGCCACGGCTCACCCTTCCCACCCTCTCCTCCAGGTCCCTAACCCTAAACCCCCTCTCGATTTTCCATTTCTTGTAGGCTTCCTCGGCATTTGCGATTTAATTGATTAGCGGAGGTGGATTTGCGAAATTTGCTCATGTTCCTAATTCGGAGGCAGGATCTCCAGTGGGCTTTTGTCTCTTTCTCAAGGATTTTGTTCTGGTTGCGTTGCTTTTTCCCTTCACCTTTTCTTTCTATTTCAATCAATCCACGTCGAGATTCATCCGATTTCTGGTTTCTTCACCCTAACCCGATATAGGTTTTTCTCCCCTTTTTTACCATGTCTTTTTCACTCCTTTTCCTACTGTGATATAATCTTGGTTATTTTTGTTCTAGTTTTACAACTTGTTCTCAGTTTTGTTTCACCTTGGTTGTTTTAATTTTCCACACTGCTGCTATGGGTCTAATTGCTGCAATGAAAATTCTGGACTCATCTCATTCTGTTTTCTGTTCCCCTTCAATTCCTTTTTTCCCCCCTCCTCCATCCCTCAATCAGAACGATGGTTCACTGTTTAGCCCTCAAATGTCAGAGTGACTTTTCCCCTATACCAGCAGTGCTGTCAGCTGAGTGGCCTCCTCAGCATGATAACACATGTCCCATTATAATTCTTGGTCAATGATTCAGATTGACGGCAGATTCGGATTGATCCATACCTAAAATATTTAATTGTAGACTAATTAGTTCTCTCCGACCAGTATTTTTGAAATTGCACCAATCCTAGAATCAAGGAAGAATTCAGATCAATAAGGGAAAAAAAACCAATTTGTATATCCTCTGTTTTATTCTCCAACTCACTGGGATTTTTAATAAATCAGGTGAGACGATATGTGTACAACGACGTGGCTCGCCTGGAGGATCTGGAGAGGCTTATAGATTGCTCCTACGTTCAGGTAATTAATCACTCAATTACCTATTGATTTAGTTACAAGAGAGTTAGATCTGAATGATTTTTGTCAAAAGTTGGAAGTTTAATCAAATAAGAGTTTACAATTGGTGAAATGATGAACGACCGAAAAAAATTTAAATTTTTGTAACGAAGTTCTTGTGCTAATCGAGAATGTAACTAATTTTCATTTACCATGACTTTCATTTCATTTGTGGCCGCAGCCCTACACTATCAACAGTGCCAAAGTGATTTTCCTTAAGCCAAGGCCTCAATCGAGGCCTTTCAAGGGCTCCGGGAACCTCTGCTTAACGTGTGACAGAATTCTCCAAGATCCATTCCACTTCTGTTCCCTCTCATGCAAGGTGCTTAATCCAATCCAATCAATTTTGTTAAATCAATATGATTGATACTTATGCATGGGAGCAGGTGGATCATGTCTTGTTTAAAGGGGAGGACCTATCCAGCATACTGTTAAGGTTCAATGAGTTGGATTTCGCCTTCTCTCGCTTTGAGAATCTTCGCATGGACGGAGCAGAACTTGCCCAGGAGGACGAGGACGAGGACGACGCAGGCAATTTCATCGGCTGCTCGAGCACCCCCGGCGAGAAGAGGAAGAAAAAGGGCGGCTTCTTCCCACAAATAGTCCTGTCCTTGAGCAGCAGGAGGAAGGGGGCGCCTCAGAGGTCTCCCCTCTCCTGATCCCGCATTAACTCTGCTACTGCCTCACTGTTGCTTGCATAAGATATATAGATAGTTTTCATGATCTCTGTGGAGTTTATATGGATAATTACGGACGCAGTTCCTGCCTGCTGACTGTGAAATTATTAATTAATGTGGGCAAACTTGTGGTGCTTTGAGCCACTGAGCTTATTATAAGCCCACAGTGCTTGCCAATTTTGTTTGTGTAATGGACTCTCTAATGCATATTTATTTTATATTAGAATTTAAATTTTAAAAGATTAGAAGAATAAATTGGAGAAAATTTCCTAAATATAATTTTAATTTTACATGAAATCTCCATCTCTACAAAAATTTTATTATCATACTTGTATGTAAAATTTTATTTACTTTAACTCCCTCATGTAAATATCGTTATATATGTATTTTTTATATTTTTTTAAGTACAAAAAGTCTAAAACTTATATGTTTTTTAAAATTTTGCCTTTTAAATTATAATCGAGTATATTTTCTATCAAAATGAGTATAATTTTTTTCGCTTAATATAATTTCTCCTAAATTTAGCATCATTTAAAGAGAATTTAGTATATTTTTTTTATCTAATTAAGCATTATTTAAAGAGAATTTAGTATATTTTTCATTTAATTGAGGTGTAAAAAGAGTCTTGCTTAATTTGATAAAAAAAATATATTAGATTCTAGTTTAATGTGCTGAATTTAAGATAAATTATATTTATTTTTATATTTTTTTTACTTAAAAAATATGAGAGACAATTAGGTAAATTGGTATCCATTATGTTGGGTTAGGGAGTGAAAAATTAAGTATGATTTTTTTCACTTAATATAATTCTTTCTAAATTTAGTATAATTTTAAAAGAATCTAATATATTTTTCATCTAATTAGTATAATTTTAAAAGAATCTAATATATTTTTCATCTAATTGAGTAACCTTTAAAGAGAATCTAATATATTTTTAATCCAATTGAAATAAAAAAAATGTGATGTTCAATTTGATAAAAAAAAATATTAGATTTTACTTTAATATGCTAAATTTAAAAGAAATTATATTTATTTTTAGATTTTTTTTTATTTTAGAAATATAAGAAGTAATTAGATAAATTGATATTCATTATGTTTAGCGTTAGGGAGTGATTTTTTTTTTTTTGTTTTTACAATAGAGATTATATGTAAAATTTAAATTATTATTAAAGGGTGCATGTAAATTTTTCCTTATAATATTGGATATAAACTCATGATGCACTATAATGATATAATAAATTAGTAGTGATTAGCACATGAGATGTTGTCACTATTAAATCCAGGATTCGATAAAATCAAGATAAATATCTCCCTTATATATTAGTCAATATTTGAAAGACTAATAAATATCCGTTTATATTAATCGACTAATTACAAACATAATCATCTCATTACTATCATGATATAATAAACTAGTACATGAGATAAAAAGGGATAGAGACCTGCATGGAGGGCTCCCACGAATTTCTATTCTTTTGATGCCCTGACACGTTACAAATCCTTTCGCCAGCCCTTCCAAATTCCATTGGCTTCCCTTCTGCAAATTCACATGAATTCACATGGCGCGGAGAGCCAGACGCAAATCTTGACTGCTGCTGCTACTTATTCCAGCCATCAATGTTTCTACAGAGGCCAATCCATCTTCTCTCCCATAATTTAGTATCTTTTTTTCAAAACACCCTTTGAACGTTTAAAATTATTTTGGAGTCATAAACCCATGCCAATCCTGAAAGTATGAAAATCTAATGATTTCTGTTACATGATAAAAGTTAAGGGGCGCAAAATGCCATTGACAGAACTAACAGGCTAATAATAATTCACCTAATTGACGAAGAACAGTTAGCGGCGACGAGAACTCCGGAAGGGGGCGCATGCGACGCGACGGTCGCATGGAACGCAACATTCCCACGGCGGCCTTGCTTGCAAACTGCCGTGTCGGTCGGTAGAGCGCAGCGCAAGGCGACGCCGAAGCCTGTCCCCAAACTTTGTTTATTCTCTGCGACCTTGTTATTATATTTGATTGTGGGGTGCGCATAGCATTTTATTTAAGAGTAAAATTCAAAGGACGCCATGTCCCTTTTTTATTTATTATAAAAAAAAATATCCTATTTTACCACTATTCATTTAATCATTTGTATAGTAATTATTTTTTAGCCAGAGCATAAAATCTCTTTGATTTATTCACTTATATTTTATTGTGGACAGACGATACTAAACCGTTAAAAAAAAGATCGATCCGTTATTTTAGCGGCCCCTAGTGCCGGTCCCATGGATATGGAGGGAGGTTCGACCCTTGACCATTACGCCAGAAATACCATGCGCTCACCGTCTGCGCTACGCCCTGGGGGCAATACTAAACCGTTAAAGATGGACGAAATCTTCTCCTTCTAATAAAATCATATTTACTATAATAACTACACAATTATAGCAGCATAATTACACAATTATAATCGCTATAGTTGAACTTTATAAAACAAAAATAACTCTTAATAACAACTGAATATTCCATCAGTATTTCATCAGTATTTGAGATTACCGACGAAAGTTATGACATCAGCAGTCATTTAGTCGGCAATGTAATTTACCGATAGAAATACAATTCCGTCGGTAATTACCGACGAAATTACATTTTCCGTCGGTAAATTTAACGACTGAAAACTTATCTCGTCGATAAAAAGGTAAACGACAGGTTAACAGAAATCTCCGACTGAAATTTGTTCAGTCAAAATATTTTCGACGGAATGTGTGTTCCGTAGGGAAATCCCGACGAAAAAAATAATTCCGTCGGGAATTCCCGACGGAAAACACAATTCCATTAGGAATTCCCGACGGGAAAACACATTCCGTCGGAAATATATCGTAAAATTTACTGTGCTACCGATACTTTACCGACGGAAACCAAATTCCGTCGGTAAAAAATTGAAAAAAATTAAAAACCTACTCTAATTTTACTCATTTCCCATATACAATTTTAATATAAACATAAACCATCACAAGCGATAGCATCATAATCCACACAATATGCTCACAACATACAACAAGATCACAATAAAAAATAATCCCAAATCTCCAAAACACAACATACAATACATAAATAAGTGAATGACAAATACAAAATCTCCTAAATACAATACAATCCAACTGTCAAGTGCTCACAATCATAAGTATCTAAAAGTAAATAAGTGAACGACAAATACAAAATATCCAAAATATTTACCACGATACATCACCTGTACATATATCCAAATATAATCCTATAAAAGTCAAATACAAGAGATTATTATCAAACTGAATCGATGCAAATGTAATATAACTCAAACATTGTAATATATAACTAATTTTATATGTAAAAAATACATGGATTATATTTTGGATATCCAATAATAGTGGTGATGATGAATGTATCAATATGAACTCCTGAAAAATGTAAAACACTTTAAGATAAAACATCTAATAATATCCTAATAGAATAAATATATTTGACTTAATTAATTTCTAATAAACTCTAAAAAAAATCAAGTTATAGTTGAACGTACATTAAAAAAATGTAATCATCAACAGAGTCTGATGGGTCTCGGGTCTCCTCTGACTGGGGCTGCTGTGATGGGTCCTATCTAGCAATAATTGTTTGTATCTGGGTCAATACCTTCTCCTGAGCAGCCCACCTCTCCTCCCACCTCTGATCCATCGTAGTCATTTGAGTCTTCAATTCTTGATTTTCTTTTCTTAATGACTCCACCTCAGAAGAAGAAGAAGAAGAGAAACTTGCACAACCCCTAGGAGTCCTCAAGCGATCAAATACCACCTTGGCCTGGGAACCAAGGCCGTAGAGGGAGGAGTTTGTTGTTCTTCCACCCACAACATCATAATAAATTTTATTTATTTGTTGGGTGGATAGATCCTGACTCCCCTCCCTCTACCGGTGGCTGAGATGCCTGAGCAACCCTACTTTTCATTTCCTCCTGTGTAGAAAAAATATACAATTTATATCTTATACACAATTATTAAAGCTAGCTAATTTATCATTATTAAAGATTAAATATAAATTGCAAGCTAATAATTCAAACCCCAATGTTCTTGGATCGAAGATCAACATATGCGTCATCCTTTTTCTAGTGAGTCTTGAGAAAGATCTCCAGGCAAGTGGGTTATCTTTCTAAAGAACGCTCCTGCATGCACAAATAAGTTTGACTAAAATTATACAAGTTTATTAATAAATAAAAATTTGATTTATATAACTTTAAATTAAAATCACCATATCCATAGCGTGCTCAATGATGGATCCAGATCCTGATGTATGCCGAGCAGATCCGGTACTCGGCCCACCTGACTCTGTATTCCTATTCGCTCGAGCTTTTAGGGCCTTTGTCTGCCATCTATATGCAGACTAAGTGGTCGTCCATGCACCCCAGATCTCGTCAGATACATAAGTGGGCATGTGTCATCCTTTCTCACATAGTATAATAGGTACTTGTACAACTTGGCACAATAAATATTCCAAGTTGTTGCAAATTCTAGCTCGTGCCCATCCTCCCACGTATATTTTTTCTACAATTAAAAATTAAAATTTTAGTATATTAAAGGATAAATATATTGTAAATATTCAATTTACTTATCACAAATTCTTGATAATCAAAATCCTTAGTTTCAACATCTACATGTCTCCATGTAGTACCAGATATGCAGACTCTTTCCTTAAATTCCCGTGTAATATATGTCGATACTCGATGACCGTCAGGAGTAAACCTGCATATAAACAATATTAAGACATAAGATATATGTTATAAATAAAGAATTTTAATTATTAGTAATAAAAAAAAATACATACGACTCTCCAACAACTCTAAAGACGGTGGATCCACGGAGTGGTGCTGGAAGATCTGCCATGATATCTGATATCTACAAAAAAATATTACAGCATATCATAATAAAATTTAATAACATGATAAATAAACAACAAAACATGATTGAAACATAATTTACTAGATGAAATAATGCTAAAATTTAATCAATGCTAGACTCTAGAAGTATTTCTACTCAACAATAACAGTTTGTAAATCATCGTTACTAGACTCTGTTAGTTCAGCAAAATCCTCACTGCTGGATATCTCTCCATCATCTATTTTCTTGTCAGTGACATTACCATCTACAAGTAATTGTGATGTAAATTAGAATTGAGAATCAACTGAATGTCTCTCTACTTCATCATTCTGAAATGTATCATGGTTTTAAACAATAATAATATTCGGTATTTCTATGATCGAATGAAGATTCATTCGACAGACAGACAATCATTCAACTCATTAGTTATTACAATAAATATTATGAGTGTTGACTACTGTTTATAATATAATGTTGACCAGACGAAATATAAACTATTCAAATTATAACAATTATGAATTATAATTGCTATGTTTATGTTGTCGTGACAATTTATTCGAGTCGAGTAAAATTGAAATATCCATATTTATAGCAATTATGAATTTGCACTGAAACAATACCAAAAATAAAAATATAATATTTGAAAAAACAGTACAAATCTTTTTTATAATAATTTATTTAACAGTTGACTACGTGAAAACTCAAGCGAGCTCTTCGACTTACCGTCAACCGACTGACCAAGTCCGGTCGCTGCCCTGTTACAAGGACACCGGCTTCCACACCACGTGTGGCGTCGAGCTCGCCATGCCATGCATGTGCCCACGCGTCCTCTCGCATCGCTTTCCTCGCCGCCTTCATCGTCGCCCTGCGCTTGTGTGCTCTCTCTATATATATACGGCCAAGGTTCCGAGTTTCAGAGACATATCACCGATCGATGGCAGCAGGATCAGGCGCCATGTATGGAGGACGAATGTTCCATAACATCTCCAAGTCTTTCCCCAATTACCTGCCCGTCGATTCTGTCCGTTCGGGTTCCATCAAGCCCACCGGCCTTCGCCTCCAGGCCTCACGGCGGTCGTCTTCGGAGGCCAATGATCAGAAGGATTTCGGTGACACAAGGGAAATTAGTGGCCGGAAGGAGTCGATGAAGGAGTACGTGGAGAAGGCCAAGGATCAGGCGGCCGCTGCGTCAGAGAAGGCGAAGCAGAAGGCGGGAGAGGCCGCCGGGAAGGCGAAGGAGACAGCCGGCGCGGCGAGCGAGAAGGCGGCGGAGACGGCCGAGAAGACGAGGGAGACTGCGGCATGGGCGAAAGATAAGGCGAAGGAGATAGCCGGCGCGGCGCGAGAGAAGGCGGCGGAGACTGCCGAGAAGACTAGGGAGGTTGCGGCGGCGGCGAAAGATAAGGCGAAGGAGACTGCGGGAGAAGGTGCGGAGAAGGCGAAGGAGGGGGCGGGCAAGGTGGCGGACGCGGCGCAGAGCATAGGGGAGAAGGCGAAGCAGACGGTGCAGGGGGCCTGGGAGGTGGCCAAGGAGACGACGCACAAGATCAAGGAGACGGTGGTGGGGAAGGACGAGAAGACCGCGCCGGGAGATGTTGGCCGGAAGCACGGAAGGGAGAAGCTTTAGATCGAGTCGCCATGGTTCGTCTTGAATAACGATCGAATATAATTAAGAAAGCTTGTTTTGATGTTCTTCGTTATGTTGTAAAAAAAAAAATTGCTTATTTATTATTCTTAAATTATTAAATAATAGTTCGGATCGGATCACCTGAACTCTAAATCCTGATCCCTTCAAAATGACCTTTTAGATGTCATTTTATTTGTACTCAACCGTCTAAATTGCTTACATTAAACTTAAAACAATATCAATTTATATAAAAAATATAAATTCAATTAAAGCTTATAAACTTTGATGAAAAAAGTCAAAAGCAGCCTTTTATAAAATGTCTATATTTTATAAAAACAAGTTCAATTTCATAACAGCACGAATTTATCATTTTTGGTACTATAAACATAAATGAACCCACATTCGGATCAGTGAGTCCGGATCAGATAAATAGTGAGTTCGACTTCAATATTTATCAATAAAGTTCATAAATTTAATTATTACTTTTTAAACATGGTTTGTTTCTTTATTAATTTTTTTGTTTTTGCTTAAATTTGTCTCTTAAATTTAAATTAATTTTATCAAGTTTAATGTCTTTATAAATTAAAATTTGTTTTTAATTTTAAGGTTCTAAAAATTTGTAAACTCTATAATTAAATTTTATCTAGTTTAATAATTTAATATTATTTATAAATGGTCTGTTCAATATTTTTATTATTAAATGAATATAAAAATATATTTTTTAAAAATAATTATTTGTATTTTTTAAAATTAGATTTTAAATTTTTGCACGCAAAGGGAGTTCCCATTTCGTGCCGCCTACGCCGGGGGCGAGATCCCAAGCTTTGCCCCCGAGAATCCGGATCCATCAGATCTGCTTTGTCCGATGTATTCCGGCGGCGGCAACGGAGGAACTTAGATAGGGTTTCTACTGTCCGGGACCGTGGATCTGGCCATCTCCTACACGGACGTTTCGTGCTGTTTCTGCTGCTTTTGGCAGGTCGGCCAACGATCCTATGATTCATGATTCTTGCCTTTCTGTTTCGGGATTAAATGCAGGTTGCGTCGCTATTGGTTTTCCGCGAACCTCTATTTGTCTTTTTGTGTCTTCTTGGACTGCAGAAGTTTCGCATTCTTTGCTTGCTCCTGATTCGGTTAGTTCCTTTTCCATCTGAGGATCTACATATGTTTTTGTTTGTTCTTGTGATTGCCTTTTTTTCAAGAGGGGTGTCAAAAAAAGAGCTTGCAGCTTTTTTGTTTTCCCCCGGTGATGGATGCGTTTCTATCTAGTTTTTGGACTTCGCTTCTGTGAGGTTTGGTTCCACTTGATGCTTAACAAATAGATCACTTTTGTATGTCTGCTATTGTGTTAGCTGCGCTTAGGTTCAATATCTGTTCTTTCAGTTGATTTCCTCTACCATCTCTAAGGCTCTGCCTTGTTTTTTTTCCCCTTCTTATTTAGCTCCTGTCTTGCTTGACTAGTTTAAAGTTTAGCTTTTTTTTTCCCTTGTAATGAAAAATTATTTCATGTTACTATGTAGTGTATTATTGGAAATCATATAAAATAAATCGATGTAACTCTTCTATATTGCCGACGTGGAACTACGGATCATAGTTCCTCTGCTTGAGAAATATCATGTGCTTGTGCGATTATATTCTTTTGGAATATTACAAATAGTAAATTTGCTTACAAAATATACCTGCTGCCTCACGTTTGGATTGATTACTTTGTTGCCGTTTTTCTAATGTGATCTTGCACATCTCTTTTCCTTTCACATGATTCAGAAGTAGGGGTGAGATGGTTTAGTTTATTAATAATTTCGATGAGAAATATTGAAACCAAACTGGTATATTTTGGTTTGAAAGCTCCAAATTGAAATCAAATCAAAATTGTTCGGTTGGATTGGAGCATATCTTTTTAAACCGCCCATCATATTCATATCCTGAGGTTTATTTGTCAAATATCAAACAACATGTTCCATTGGATCAATAAACCCAACCCAAATTTTCATTTTGAGTTTTGTTTGGCTTGGTTCGATTTAGGTTTGAAACCATATATATTATTATCAAAAACTATTTTCCAAGCAAGATTTCTATCGCGTATAAGAATAAAATTTATTGTACTTGAAGGATTTTGTTGATTAGTGAGTAAAACTGAGTATAACAAACAAATAAAATAGAAAAACATACTAGTCTACATATTGTAAAAACTTGGTCAGTTTGGTTTGTGTATGCGCAAACCCAAAACTGAATCAAAACCAATGATTTTATCTAGTTTACCAACTGAAATCAATTGAAAATCTGTTAAACTGAATTTTTTAGTTGGAATTTGTTTGGTTCAATTTGGGTTTTGAAAAAAGATGCCTTCTTCTATTTCGAAGTATGGCTTTCTTGTAGCTTACATGTCCTATTATTCTTATCTTTCTACTTTCTAGCTCACTAAAATTATTAGCTAGAATGGAATTTTGATACAATTTCCCTTTTGGAGTTTGGCTGTGATTTATACTATCATGCATAAAGTTTACTAAATTCTTCCCGTTTCCTTAATCAATCTTTTGGATTCTAATCATTCTTATCTAAATGCCACAGGAAATTAAGAGATGGAAAATAACCAGATTTATTCCCAAGATTTTTTTCCTTTATCGTTTGTTATATGTTCTGTAATTTTATGAATGCTTCATTGGTGTTTCTCGTTCTCAAACAAGTTCCTCAAATTCACCAATCAACTGAAGAAAGTGAATGTAATCGCTGGAGTACTTTCCCCTTATGAAGCAAAAAACTTAAATTTTTGTTCCAGTAAACAGGACTAGTTGCTAACATTTTGCAAAATGATTTTTTATTTAGAATAGTGACTTTGTCTATGTTTAGCTTTTGTAGTTCAACAATATTTTTTTATATCATCGAGAAGTTTCTTTGAAGTGATAACTCATTTTGGTTTACATTTGCGTCTTCCAGCCCCCAATGGTAAAATTTCAATTGTCTGAGTTGTATAATCATAGTTGTAATGAATGCCACATGTGGAACTTTGTTCCTACATTGTTTCAAGCTGTTTGACTGCTAGTTGATCAAGTTATTGTTGTTGAGTCTTTGAGGTTACTTGAGTGAACATAACTGAGGTGTACATTTGAAGGAACAACTCCTCAACTATTGCCATAATGTCAATGTTGTCAAAGCTGCGGTGTATAACTGTGGATGTGACTGGCACTCTAATAGCATATAAAGGAGAACTTGGAGATTACTACTGCATGGCAGCTAAAGCAGTAGGATTGCCCTGTCCGGATTACAAACGCATGCATGAAAGCTTCAAGGCTGCATATACAGACATGGCAAAACGGCATCCATGTTTTGGACATGCAGCCAAAATGCCAAATCCTGATTGGTGGAGGTTATGTGTTAAAGATTCATTTATCAGGGTAAGTAGATTGTAGTTTATGTGAAGCCAACTTTCTTAAATTGTTATTTATCAGGTATTTCTGTTAGTTTTTGGTGTAACTTGATTAAAATAAAAGTATTCGGAACATATACACAAGTGAATGCTTTGTTCAGGCATGTAAACAAAATTTCTTAAATTGTTGCTGTGTTATTAAACATTAATTCTAACTTTTCCCTCTATTGACCTTGTTGCAGCTTTCATGCTTTAGAATCTATGATACACTAGTACATCCTAGTAAGATTTGTTCATTGGCTTGCTAATACTTATGGTCATTTACTTGACTGTTAATTGTTAAGATTAACAGTGTTTACAAATGTTAATGAAATCAAATTCATTAAATATATTGGAAATTGATGTTGCAGGCAGGTTATGAATACGATGATAAGACATTTGAGAAGGTGTTCAAACGAATATATTCAACCTTTGGATCTTCTGCACCTTATTCTGCATTTCCTGATTCTCATCCCTTCCTTAGATGGGCACGTCAAAAGGGTTTCAAAGTTGGAATTGTCAGCAATGCAGAATATCGATATCAAGATGCAATTCTTCCTGCCTTGGGACTCAATCAGGTATCAGATTCTCTCATTGTGTGTACTCCTCATATCATACCTTGCTATCAAAATGCCCACATGTTGTTGATCTCCGACCGAATGAGGGCAACATTATTAGACTAAGTTACACTGGCAGGGGTCAGAGTGGGACTTTGGTGTATTCTCAGGCATAGTGGGTATTGAGAAACCAGACCCAAGGATCTACGAGATTGCACTCGAGATGGCAGGAAATATTGCCCCGGAGGAAGCACTGCACATCGGAGACAGCATGCACAAGGATTACATCCCTTCTAGAAGTGTGGGTATGAGTGCGATGCTGTTGGACAGATTTAAGACATCAGATGCTGAGAGCTGGAGGGATGCTGGTGCAGTTGTGCTTCCTGATCTAGTTGCTGTTCAAGAATTGCTCACCAAGGAAGTCTAAATTCTGCAACTACAAGTGCAAGATGTGTCTTTATTCATTTCTATCTGATCGAAATTCTTGAAACTCTACTGTGTATATCATTGATAGGGAAAAACACAAGTGAAGGAAGACTGGAACCTGAATTTCATCATATCAAGGTCGAGAAATTAAATTTACCTTGTGATTGACGCTATAGCAATACTGGCAAACCTTAATTTCACTTTTGTTGTAAACTTAAAACTTGCAACAAGATATGATATCAGGACTTACATTCTAAGTTTTTTTTTGTCGACCTTGTATATTCATCGTGTACGTCTAACATTAATAAGAAACAAAGGCAACTTAATAGTGATTTGACTTGGGAATGCTTAAAATTTGATACAACCATCTATAGCTAAAGATTACTTATTCAAAAGGTGGAAACTAAATTACTAAAAATACGGCTCTTAAAAACCGTATGCACCTGGATCTTACGACCCTATGAATTCTGAGATACCTGATCCAGTTCCACATTTCGTCCCTCGAATAAATCTAGAAATTACAATAACTCCTGACGTGGCATCCGAACCCTGTCAAATCTCTCGCCACCACATCATGCTATGGGGTAGACGAGAGTTCTTCATGGACCATTAGGAGGAAACACCTGTAGGAGGAATATTCTCCTTCTCCACCTCAAAATCCAAGAACGGTCTAGGGATTTGTCTAAGCGGACGACCGCATGAAGAACGTTGCCTTTATCCGACCGTTGCAGTCTTTTTCCAACGTCTAGTAACATACTGACCTTTGAATTCACTCCCATAAAAAAGTAATAGACTGGCCATCGTATTGTTAACGGGTGCGTGGATGGGTGAGTTGTCTTCGGGCGGTAAAGCTTGTATATTATTTCTTCCCCAACGACGCTCCGCTCCCTGCGGACTATTTTAGCGAGTAGGAAGTGTCTCATCCGGCCGCGAAGCCAGATCCCAAATCTTGTCCAAGAATCCGATTCTTCCCGTTCTGATCCCCAAGCGCGATTGCTTTCACTGGAAGTCGCCGATGTATCGCGCCCACGGCAGTGGAGGAACTTGAGATAGCGTTTTCCGCCTCCCAGGACTGCTGATCTGGCCGTCTCGTGAGACCGATGCCGGGTTTTCTTGGTAGCTTCGTGCTGCCTCTGCTGCTGTTGGCAGGTTGGTCATCGAGCCCTTCCCTCCTCGTTTGATAGGGCAGATATCTATATTCATGATTCTTTTCCTTTTCTTTACCTGGTGACTAGTTGAAGTCTATGTTTGATTGGGTTTGTCAGATAGAAACTTGTTGGAGTAGGTCCATGTGTTTGTTTTTACCTAGATTCCATGCCTGCAGTTGGTTGAGAATTGAAGAAAAGTAGTACTCTCATATTCAAAGTTAATGTTATTCTCGACAAAATCCATATCTAGATACTTCTTCCTTGACTTCATGAAATTTACATGGTCCCCCGTGGCTTTCACTATTTTATGAATTTTACATAGTGCATTTGAGTTTATTCCATAACTTTAGTGTTGTAAATGAACCGAACGTTCGTGAATAAGTTTAGTGTTCAGCTTGGTAAAAGTTTGTTAATATTCATTCAATACATGTAAAATCAATTAAATAAACAAACTTGAACAACTCGTTAAATTAAACAAGCAAGTTTGAACATATATGTATTCAGTTCGTTAATGTTTATGAACAATGTTCATGAAAAATATTCGTGAATAATGTTTGTAAATATGTTCATGAACAACATTTGTGAATAATATTCTTGAACCATGTTCATTATTAAAACTTTTATCAACATGCTAAATAAACAAAAAAAAAACTTTTAAAATGAACAAGCAAGCTTAAATTATCAAGCTCAATAACCAATCAAACAAGTAAAAGTTTCAAATAATTAAACAAGTTTAAATTGAGAACTCTATAACTTCTAAACAAACTAAGCTTAAGCCAATCTTGAATTGAGAGCTCAATAACATTTAAACGAGCAAGCTCAAGCCAAGCTTGAATTGAGAGCTCGATAACATCTAAACGAACAAGCTTAAGCCAAGCTTGAATCAAGCTCATAAAAAATAAACCAAGCCAAGCTTGAACAATCATTTCAAAAGCTTGACTTATTTTAGGCTTGACTTGGCTTAGCTTAGCTTGTTTACCTTATCAAACAAGTTTGAACACTCTAAAGCTTAGATCAGTTTGGCTTGTTTACAACCCTACATAACTAACACAATTTACTCTTTTGTATGGCAATATTCCTTATTTGATGGCCAAAATAATTTTTGTCTAGCTAGAAGAACAGTGTTTAAATAGAAAATTTATTCGAGGATGTTCTAGCACCATTCCCGCAGAATTAGATTAGCTTTGGTCCTCTTGCAATGTATCCTCAAATCTATGTTCATGTCACTTTTATAGACAAGCATTTCTATCTTGGACATATTGGCCATCCACATCAAGAGTGTGAAAACCACTGTCACCAGTTCCAATGCCTTAAACAACTTAGGTTGGGTGATCCACCATAATCAACTTGGTCTATTGAGGCATAGACAATTACTTCTTTATTAAATTTGTCAGCTGTGTAAGTCGAATCAATCTTCTTCACATAAGGAAACTAGATGCTTCTGATGTGGACGCCGAGGTGGACGCCCTTGTTGAACATCACTATAGTTGGAAGCAAATTAATTACTACCTAATTATCTATTAGAAATAAATTAGCTATTGCTTAATTAGTAGAAAATAAATAATGACCTAATTTAACTACTGCTATAGTAGAAAACAAATAATGACCTAATTAGCTTTTCTATTTTTGATTCCTTGTTTTCCTTTATGGTTGATCTTTCCTAATCTTGTCATGTTTGACTCCTTATATAAGGAGTGTCATTATTAATAAAGAGGGAAGAAAAATTGAGTAATTGGGACTCTGTCTAGGACGAATCTTCCCCCTTGAGTGATTTGGACTCTGTCTAGGACGAGTCTTTTTCCTCCTCCCTTCCCCCCTTACGTGTTGCATGACCAAATACGGATCCGGATCTCGACCTGTGACTCGATCCTATACTCGGGACCATATCAACTTGGTATCAGAGTCGGTCATGGGTGACACAAATCCTATCACATCTAAACTCGAGGCCTTCATGGAAAGATTGATTTCACAACAACAAGTTTTCATGGAGCAGATCACTTCCCTCCAGCAAGGACTAGAGGAGCAGATTGCCGAGATTTCCCGAACTGTTCAAGATGCTAGACGACGACCTTTGCACATTGCAGACAACCCTACCAGCGCAGAGTATGACCCTTCTAGAGGCGCAGAGGTCAGACCTGAACTGCCAACCAGAGGCACCATGGCTCCGCGATACTCAAAGATGGAGTTCCCCACCTATTCTGGGGAAGGGGATCCGCTAAGCTGGGTTAAAAGGTGCGAAAAATTCTTTACCAACCAAAGGACCACAAAGGCTAACAAGGTTAGCCTTGCTGCCTTCCACTTGGTAGAGGAAGCCCAACTTTGGTTTGATCAGGTATAGCAAGAAGAGCCAGAGATGACTTAGAAGCAGTTCAGAGACCACTGTCATATCCGCTTTGGCTCGCCCCTAAGCAACAACCCTTTGGGAGAGCTAGCAAATCTGAAGGAGACAGGCTCTGTAGAAGACTACCAACACTAATTTCAATCTCACCTCGCTCAGACCTCGGACCTCCGACCACAACAACAAGTTGACTTATTCACTAGGGCTAGTCGAAGATCTCTGTATCGACATCGAACTGCAGAAGCCTGAAAACCTAGGCATTGCAATGAATATGGCCAGGGCACTAGAACGGAAGCAATGCTTCCATCAAGGTGGGGGGTTGCTGCGCACGAATTGGGGTGGGACTACAACCAAGCTCAACACTAGTAGTGGAGGCCCTCCTTTGGCGAAAATCAGGACCCCGGACATCAGCAAGGAACTCCACCTGTTTCATTTTTCAAGCGTCTGACTCGCGCCTAGATGGCAGAACGGAGAGCCAAGGACCTTTGTTTTAACTGTGATGAATCTTACTCCACGGGTCGCAAGTGTAAACGCCTGTTTTGGATTGAAGTGTCTGATGATGACAAGGAAGGTGAGGAAGAGGGGGAAGTGAATTCAGAAATTTTCCTTCATGCTATTAGTGGCGTTATACCCCGCTTTCGAGCTTGAGGACAAGCTTAGTATCGAGGAGGGGAGTGATGATGTGGACGCCGAGGTAGACGCCTTTGTTGAACATCGCTATAGTTGGAAGCAAATTAACTACTACCTAATTAGCTATTAGAAATAAATTAGCTATTGCCTAATTAGTAGAAAATAAATAATGGCCTAATTTAACTACTACTATAGTAGAAAACAAAACAAATAATGGCCTAATTAGCTTTTCTATTTTTGATTCCTTGTTTTTCTTTATGGTTGGTCTTTCCTAATCTTGTCATGTTTGACTCCTTATATAAGGAGTGTCATTATTAATAAAGAGGGAAGAAAAATTGAGTAATTGGGTCTCTGTCTAGGACGAGTCTTCCCCCTTATGTGATTTGGATTCTATCTAGGATGAGCCTTTTTCCTCCTCCCTTCCCCCCTTGCGTGTTGCATGACCAAGTACGGATCTGGATCTCGACCTGTGACTCGATCCTATACTCGGGACCATATCAGCTTCTTAGAGGATGCATGATGTACTTCTTCATGTCCATTTTTAAGGACCAAGTTTTTGGTTTTGGAAGATTTCTCTATCATACAATCATTGAGTCCCTAATGGTATATGCTACATGTCCATATTAACAACTCTTGTAGCTCCTACAGGTTGGCATAGTTGGTACCTAGATGCTTCTTAGAGGATGCATGATGTATTTCTTCATGTCCATTTTTAAGGACCAAGTTTTTGGTTATGGAAGATATCTCTATCAGACAATCATTGCATCCCTAATGGTATATGCTACATGTCCATATTAACAACTCTTGTAGCTCCCACAGGTTGGCGTAGTTGGTACCTGCATAAGTGTTTGCTATCAATTCCCAATGGGTGTTAAAATACGTTGTTGGGTGCCTGCCTCTCCTGTGTGAAGAGCCGCTAAGGTGACGACTTCACCTTTTTGCTATAATATTAACAACTCATGCAATGCCAATTGTAAATTCCATCAATTGCCATGACCTGAAGGACCCTTATCAATGACAATCCTCGATCCACTAAATCTACTCAATTTACACTAGCAATTCCATCCCATAAAGGATTATTCAGAAGCACAATTAATTTTTATTGTAGAATGCTTTGGAAGAAAACACAACTTTGATTAGATTGACAAAAGTTTCCATGTAGAATACTTTCAATAAAACCAAGAACACTTATTTCAAAATTCATAGTATGAAAGAAGATCTACGTAAAGAAATGAAATACACATGACTAAATTTTATTATAAAGCTAATTTTTAGAATGGTATTTAGATATCTCTAAGCAATTCTAGAAATTGGCAAATAAAAAATCATACCTTAATAACTGATATTTCTATGTCTAATTTTGAAGGCTATGGAAAGCAAAGTGAGCACACATGTTCACAGTGGGATTCAAAATGGATTTGCACATATTGTATTTAAATAAAATTTCATTAAATTTTATCTTCTCATTAACCCTCTTTAAAATGTTATGTTTGTCATAATTTTCATTTGACCAACTTTAAGGTATCACAATTTCATAATAAGAAAATGAAAATGAGCCAAAGCCCCCACCAAAAGTATAAGGGCTGAAGTCCTTCTAAGATCACATGGGTTGGCTATTACCATTTCCAGTTTATTTCCTCTTTACAAATCTCTTGTCTTTAAATCACCATTTGGTTCAGTTTATAATTTAGTAATCCTAAAAAAGATTTAAGTGTTTTGATGTCTTCCATTTTATATGGGAATCCTAAAATTTTGCTGGTGATATGAGATTGAAGTGTTATTTTACCTTGGCCTATAAGACTGCCTAAGAATTCAATGTAAGGAACAACTAATTTCATTTTTCTTCTGGAGACAATTAAATCATGTTTTTCAAAGAGGTTGAATATCATGTGTAAATGAGCATAATATTCTTCTTTTGTTTGAGAAACTACGAAAATATCATCAATATATACGCAAGTGAAAGCAGTAACAAGTTTGAATATGTCATCCATTTTTTTTTGAAAGATTTGAGGGGCTACCTGGGTATTACTAACCATTCAAAGTGTCCTTCATGGCATGAAAAAGCTGTCCGGGGACTGATTCTGGATGCATTTTTACTTGCCAAAACCCTGATTTTATGTCAAATTTAGAGTACCATTTTGATTTTTGGATTTTATTGATTAATTGCTCTTTATCTGGTATTTTATATCCGTCATCATGACAATTATCATTTAGTCTTTTGTAGTTAAACACCATTCTAGACTGTCCTCTTTTCTGCTCAACTCCTTTGTTTACTATGAAAGCAGGACTTCTATGTCTAGAATTTGATCTCTGTATAGCTTTTTAGGCCAAAAGTTGAGTAATATGCATTTTACATTCTTCTATTTCGCAATTTGAGTATTTTAAGTCTTGCGATTAATGGTTAGGTCAAAATTATATCCAGTTTACAATAGACTTTATCTTTTTCCCAGTATTTAGTTGGGTTTTCTCTAAAAATTTCTATTTTCTCTAGTCTAGAAATGACAGCGCCTAATGTCTCTTTGGTACTAAAGAATGACTTTCACCAAAGCCTATAGCAGAACAATTAAAACATTGAAGAGCTTCTCTTCAAGGAAGCTCTTGGTTATGGGATCCATACCAAGATCCAATTGACTACAGTTTGGTCGGAGAAACGATCATAGAAAAAATATATTAGCCAAAACGATGCGGGACAGTACATTTCCCTTTCTCCTATACAACTCAACATCAAAACTTGTGTCAATTTTATCACAAGAAAAATTTGGCTTGGTTAGACAAACAGAAAACTACTCCTTCTGCAGCCTATACTTCGACTATGCCTTCAATGGGCTCAGTAGAAGAAGCAAACTTAATCAATATAATGGAAATTTGACACCTGACGGAAGCACTGATGTCAGCAACCACTTACTGACCTTCATGACAGATGCAATGATGTCAGCAGTATAATAACGTAAGCCCTTAGCTCATACAATACCAGAAGGACAGACCTTATCTGCCACGTCTCTCTTCTAGCTTCTTCTCTTCTCTCCTATAAATATAGAGCCTCTCTGCACAACAAGAGGCATCGACTAAGAGCTTGTAAACACATCCCTCTTCTCCTCTCTCTCCTCTTCTGGTTTGAAAGCTTGTAATCCCTACATAAACTTTGTAAGTACAATTTGTAAGTTTGTACGTTTGTAAGTTTGTATTAAAAGTATTTTGTAATCTGTCTATATAACTAAATAAATCTTTAGCTCTAAGCCTCAGGGTTTGTAAACACATCCCTCTTCTCCTCTCTCTCCTCTCCTGGTTTGAAAGCTTGTAAGCCCTACATAAACTTTGTAAGTACAATTTGTAAGTTTGTACGTTTGTAAGTTTGTATTAAAAGTATTTTGTAATCTGTCTATATAACTGAATAAATCTTTAGCTCTAAGCCTCAGGGTTTGTTTAATTTCTCTAGCTCAATAGTCCTCAGTCCTTATCGGAATCAAAAACCCGTAACTAGCTAAGAGAGAAGACCGAACTATAGACTTTTGATTTTGTAAATCCTGTGCGGGCTAAGTAAGACAAAAAAACTTGAGGCTATAGTAAGACCTGAAGAAGTCGGGGTAAGAAATCAAAGACTATGCAAAGGTTCTAGAGGCTCTCTACTAGGGAGGCTCACTGGTACGATCTAGGGAGACTAAACAAATACCTAAAGGCTTAGACCCATCTGTCAACCTAAAGAACAACCTAAACAACCACGAAGGTTCTACACTGCCTGCTTTGAATTGTTCTTTAGGTTGTTCTTAGTTGTTTTGACAAATGGGTCTAAGTCTTTAGGTATTTGTTTAGTCTCCCTAGATCGCACCAGTGAGCCTCACCTAGTAGAGAGCCTCTAGAACCTTTGCATAGTCTTTGATTTCTTACCCCGACTTCTTCAGGTCTTATTATAGCCTCAAGTTGTTTTGTCTTACTTAGCCCGCACAGGATTTACAGAATCAAAGGTCTATAGTTTAGTCTTCTCTCTTAGCTAGTTACAAGTTTTTGATTCCGATAAGGACTATTGAGCTAGAAAAATTAAACAAACCCTGAGGCTTTGAGCCAAAGATTTATTCAGTCATATAGACAGATTACAAAATACTTTTAATACAAACTTACAAACTGTACTTATAGAGTTTATGTAGGGCTTACAAGCTTTCAAACCAGGAGAGGAGCGAGAGGAGAAGAGGGATGTGTTTACAAGCTCTTAGTCGATGCCTCTTGTTGTGCAGAGAGGCTCTATATTTATAGGAGAGAAGAGAGACGTGGCAGATAAGGTCTGTCCTTCTGGTGTTGTATGAGCTAAGGGCTTACGTTATTATGCTGCTGACATCATTGCATCTGTCATGAAGGTCAGTAAGTGGTTGCTGACATCAGTGCTTCCGTCAGGTGTCAAATTTCCATTATATTGATTAAGTTTGTTTCTTCTACTGAGCCCATTGAAGGTATAGTCGAAGTAGAGATTGCAGAAGGAGTAGTTTTCTGTTTGTCTAATCAAGCCAAATTTTTCTTGAGATAAAATTGGCACAAGTTTTGATGTTGAGTCGTATAGGAGAAAGGGAAATGTACTGTCCCACATTATTTTGGCTAGTATATTTTTTCTGTGAACGTTTCTCCGACCAAACTGTAGTTAATTGGATCTTGGTATGGATCTCATAACCAAGAGCTTCCTTGGAGAGAAGCTCTCCAATATTTTAATTATTCTACTATAGGCTTTGGTGAAGGCCATTCTTTATTTGGATGAGAGGGATAGTCTTAAAAGGGAAGTAATTGTACATTAAGTCCTTGCACATCAAGTTTAATTAAATGTCTGGCTGGTTCAGTTTGAGTAGAGAGCCATTCAGGAGGAGTACTGTCGAAAGTGGCTAAAATCACAGTTTCTTTTTCTTCAAGTAAATGTTGGAGGAGTCTGCCAAGTATGGTTGGTAATAATCGTATGGAATCCAACTCCTGGATCCATAGTTGATGCAAAAGACCATAAGTCATAAGTGATTTTGGAGTAACAAGTCTTCTTCTATAATTTTTTAGTTAGAATTTCTCCATATGTATATTAGCTTGATGGATAGAATATAAAAGTTGGCATCTACAACCCAAATCCGTAGGCTCAATTTCGGAGCATTAAGGAAAAGTTTTTGTACATTTAATTTTTTTAGAGTATTCTTCTTTGTAAGTAATCATCATTCCTGGAGTAGGATTTTAATGAAACCAGTTTAAAGCATCTAAGAGTTCTAAGAAAGTTTTATGTGAAGAAGTATCTCCTAAAGTACGTAAGTACAAAGTGATGTATTCTGGAAGGACTTTAAGTGAGAAGAGATTATCTTTCTTCTTTTGGCCCTGTTCTAATGACTGGTAATGTAAGGGTCTAAGTGATACAGAAAGAAGATCTGTATCTTGTCTTCTTGGGCTAGTATTGCTGGAAGAAGTTGCTGCCATTAAATAAGTTTTATCCACTTGTACTGTTTTTTCTAAATGAAGTGCTGGGCTTATGATGAAGTTGGGGCCAATTTATCCGGTAGTAAGTCATAAGCTTCATTAAGTGAATAAAACCCCTTATAAGGTGGTTTATCTTCTGCTGGAAGTAAGACTTTAACTTCATCCCAAGTAGCATAAAGGCCTGCATAAGGTCCAAAAAAGATAGCATAACAAGAGAATTTCTTCCCAAGTGGTTTTTGAATAGTTATAAGGAAGTAATTAGAGATAACATTGATGATGACTATCTTTTGACTGGCTATCCCAGGAGAAGTAGGAATATTCCAAATATTATCAATTAAGCACTGTTGTATGCTGTCAAGTTGTATACGTAGAGGAAAGTCAAAAGTGTCTCCTTTGCGAGAGAATTGAGGAAGTTCTTGGTTGCCAAATTTCATTGTCTTTTGGTAGCCATAAGTTCTAACTCTCTTTCGTAGATCCATGGCTGCAGAGATAGCTAAGTTAATAAACATGATAAAGTATCTGCTAAAGAATTAACACTGCCTTTAATATGTTTCCACTGAATCCTAAGTCCTCTGTTAAGAAAGACATCTGTAAATTTTATCCATCTTTTAGAGCCTAATCTTTTTCTTACTTCTTTTGTCTGCTGGCTATATTTCACTATCGCCTCACAGTCAGTCCTAATAGTAATTTCCGACTTATTACAAATAAATAACATAAAAGCTTCTAGACAGTAAATGACTTCTAGGAGTTCGAAATCTAACGAAGTAAGTCTGTCTTTTTCTTTATATTTACATGAGGCATATCTACACATATGTTCATAGGTTTTTGGGTCATACTTAGACCTTTTACTGAATAAAGCTCCTCCCTATCCTGTTTCACATCCATCTGTTTCAATGACTAAGTAATCGTAGTCTAACGGTAAGGCTAACTGGGGTAATTGTTGGACCATTAATTTAATTTGTTTTACTAAGTCAATATCTTGTTGGTTAAAATATCTTTATCCTGTTTGAGAAGTATTGTTATACAAAGCACCACTAATTTTTCCAATATCTTTCGGATACGGTCTGGCATAATTTAATAATCCTAAAAAGGATCTAAGTGTTTTGATGTCTTCCATTTTATCTGGAAATCCTAAAATTTTGCTGGTGATATGAGATTGAGGTGTTATTTTACCTTGGCCTATAAGACTGCCTAAGAATTCAATGTAAGGAGCAACTAATTTCATTTTTCTTCTGGAGACAATTAAATCATGTTTTTCAAAGAGGTTGAATATCATGTGTAAATGAGCATAATGTTTTTCTTTTGTTTGAGAAAATATCAAAATATCATTAATATATACGCAAGTGAAAGCAGTAACAAGTTTGAATATGTCATCCATTTTTCTTTGAAAGATTTAATGGGCTACCTTTAACCCAAAGGGCATTACTAACCATTCAAAGTATCCTTCAGGGCATGAAAAAGCTATCCAGGGGACTGATTCTGGATGCATTTTTACTTGCCAAAACCTTGATTTTATGTCAAATTTGGAGTACCATTTTGATTTATATACATCTTGGCCTTATTGTCTTTGGCTTAAGAGGATTAACTCGAGCCAAATTGGGAGGAAAAGTTTTATTAGTTTTACATGATACTCGCTTCTCAAATACTGAGAAAGCCATCATAGGACTTATTGAGGTTGATATGAAAGCTAATTTAGGCATCACCTACTTATGCCCCAATTTTAATATGACTATACGTGATTTTGTAAAACACATCCAAATTCACATCCAAGCAAAAGGGTACAGACAATTTCAGGGGGATAACCTTCAATTAGATATTATCTTCTTAGGAAAAACAATGAATCATATGCATAATCACTTTGAAATTTGTGTTACAAATATGATTAAAGCCTTAACCACAAAAGGCATAGACTTTTTAAACCCCAGAGAATACACTTCGGAAACCTTAGCAGGATTAGAATGGAATATTGTTCTAAGTCTCTCATGGCTTCTTTTTGTCTAATATCAATCCAGTATTTGCATCTTTGGCTATTAATAATCTATGTATAGTATAGCAGAAATTAAGTATATTATTCACCTGTGAAGCAATACGAGCTTCTTCTTCAAGAAAATGGGTTTTAAAGTCTTCCCAGACTGCTCTGGCTATGTCTCCTATGTAGTTTTCTCCTACTCTAATCATGGCTTCGCCTGATTCTATGTCCATTTCGTTCTTGGCTTGATAGTCTCTTTTAACATACACTGTTCATTGTTCTAAATAAGTGTCATATAACTGCGGATTACATTCAGTGATATTAAGTAAGACAACATCTTTTTCAAAAAAAAGTCATTTCTATTGGTCTATGTTTCCCTATAGTTCTTACTAAAGGGTTGTTATTTGTATATGATACTATTCTGGTTCGAGAAAGAAGTTGTCACAGGGGTAATTAAATAGAGAAATTGGATCTAAAGAATATACTCTAACCAACCTTGGTGACCTCTTATAATTTAAGAAAACTTAGATTAAGTGCAAATTGATCCTAGTCATAAACACTCACATATAAACCCAAATTGGTTAGTAGCTAGTTTGAAAGGATGATCAGCCACACCGGGATTGAGACATGACCTAAACTCCTATAGGAGGCATAAGCCTGACACCAATATTGTTTAGATATAGAAAAACCACATGTCATGAACTTTTTTTACTAAAGAAGAAACAATATGGATGTATGAGGATTAAGCATCAGGTAACTATAAGCATTAGGCACCAAAATTTTGATTCAATTGAAATAACTGAACTGACTGAACAAAAAATTTGATTTAGTTTATTTGCAAGTTTATTATTATTTTTAGATATCTGTTAAATCAGTTTTGGATTTTGTTTTGAATTTTGAAAATCAATTAAATAGATTAAATTATTTTTTATTAAAGAATAAATAAATTTAAAAATATTAAGATTTTATATTTTTTATTAAATCGAGTAAGTTTTTACTAAAAAGTTTTAATATATTTTTTTATATATTTTAAAAAAAAAATCAGTCGATTCAATTATTGACTAAATTAACCAATTTTTTATGATTTAGTTTGTTTAATTTTAATAATAAGAATTAGTTGATTTGGTTGGTTGAATAAAAATTTGGTTAGTTTGGTTTTAACTAATTTGGTTTTGTCGGTTTGGTTTAAATCGATGTTTACCCCTTACTAAGAAAGAGAATACAAATGTTATTCGGAATGCTTGTAAGACAATTTGTAGTTGACTTTTCAACTCTGTCATCAAATCCCAAGGCTCAACCTTGTACAAACGATGAAAAATAAAACTTCAATATGGTAGGGGTGGAGGAAAATTTTGGTGGGGCAGTGAAATTTGTAGAGATTGAAAATAATACCAACTACGCAAGCACTGTGCTAGGCCTTCAAGGCCGACATTGACACTAAGAGATGTAGGAGAGAAAATGGTTAACCAATATTAATTTAACTTCTAATCATATCAATGTAAGGTATATAATACTGTTTGTATGCTTGACTAAGCACTAGTACCTGATTTACTGCAAACAATTCCTCATCCTCCTTCTTATGCATTCAACCGAAGTCCAAGTAGGGGTGTCAAAAATGAACCCGACCCGACGACCCAACCCGAGTCGACCCGAAAAAAATCAGGTTCGGGTTGGGCATTTTCGGGTTCGGGTCGGGTTCGGGTTGGAGGGTTGGAGAGTAAAAAATTTTCGGGTTGGGTCGGGTTCGGGTTGACCCGGGTTGGCTTAAATATAGGGTTTTGTGGGTTTTTTTGGGGTTAAATCAAATTTTATTTTAAAAATTTAGATATTTTTATGTATATTTGTATGATAATGATGGAGTATTGAGATAAAAGTGAAGAATTATAGGGAAAATAGCCCAAAAAAATCGTTTTGAATCGGATTTTCGGGTTATATGGGTCGGGTTGATCGGGTTGATCGGGTTGGTCGGGTTCGGGTTCGGGTTTAGGTCTTTTGGGTTGAACTCGGGTTCGGGTCGGGTTCGGGTTGGGTTTAAAAAAAAAAAAAAAAAATTCAACCCGACCCAACCCGACCCGACCCACCCGAATTGACACCCCTAAGTCCAAGCTTCTAAATCCTCCAAGATGCCTTGGTAACAATCCCAAAACCCTCTCTCGCTTTCAATTTTAGCTTTACTTATTGAATTCATTTCTTAGCCAAAATCATCGTGTTAACTAAGGTCTGTCCGGTCCCTCACACCCTAGGAATCCTAGGTTTTCTACTGAGGAGCTTAGGTTCTCCTTTGCCTTTGAGACCCACACAGTTATGGGAACTTGCTACTTATATAGTGGTTTCTTTAATGTGTACTTCCCCGACGTAGTTGAGATTATCAACTACTATGCTCTTGCACAACTAGTCTATTGCAACCATTATATTAACATTGACTTGTGTGCAAAGTTCTATCACAACCTGACTCCCATCGATGACCTACACTATAGGACTAGGGTTGTCACCCAAGACATCTACTTTAATATCGATATGGTTA
This sequence comes from Zingiber officinale, assembly GCF_018446385.1. NCBI lineage: Eukaryota > Viridiplantae > Streptophyta > Magnoliopsida > Zingiberales > Zingiberaceae > Zingiber > Zingiber officinale. The sequence continues at coordinate 128,216,167 of NC_055988.1, forward strand.
GAACCTTAGGTTATCCATCAGCCTATTCTACCCCTTCCCAAACTACCCTGAAATTGTGCCTGACATTCTCTGACATCACCCTAGTCCTCGTGCATCAAGATTTTTTTCATACCCCTTATCATCTTCCTGTGCATGCCGCTAACCTTAACATTCATGCATCTTACCACTAGCGACTAGGGATAAGGTAGTGATCCAACCCTATTATCTTTTTCTCATGCATGCATTTAGGCATAGGTTAGACATAGACATGCTAGTCTTTAAGGACATCATTTACTATTTAGGTTTTAGCTCCTCCAGAAAAGTTATAGGACATACTGTCATATCATCATTAGCATGATTGCATCTTTTGACATTGACACCATTAGAGGTAAAGTCAAACAACTATCCGACCATTTTGATCATATTAACTATACACATATCCCTAGGTGGTATAGAAAAGAGGGGCAAGAGAGGTGTATAGTGTTGTAGCCTTCTTGATGGGCCATTTTCTTGCACGACAAAGTTTAAGATATGTTCCAAGACTTGGTCTTGGGTAAGTAGTGTGATTTAAAAAAAACAGTCCGACATGATTAAGCTCTTCTTTGGTCAGGCCACATTGTAGTGTTTTGAGTCCTTTACGTCAACTTCGATTTGCCTCTTTACTCTGGGTCCAACTCTCGTATCTGAGCTTCTCTCCACTTTCATTGATTGATAGGGTGCACTAGATCTGACCACGGTTTTAAACCGTCAGTTTGGAATTGCCGGTTAAACGATTCCAATGACCTTTAAGGGTTCACGATTTACGCCAGTTCAAGATTATTACTATTATTTTTAAAAAAATATTTAAAAACTATAAATTTATTTTAAAAATCAATGGTCGAAATCACCATGTTGACCAAGTTATGAATCCGTGTGTGTGTGTATATATATATATATATATATATATATATATATATATATATATATATATATATATATATCACATAAATTATATTTTTTAATTAATTTTATATGTTTAATGATAGCTTGTAATATAATTTTATTGTTAAATAAATTATATTTATTTTTCATAAAAATTATTATTTAAGTTAAATAATTGTTATAAAAAGTTATTATTTTTTTTTATAAATTCAATATTAAATAAATAAAATAAAATCAGATAGTTAAATAAGATTAATAAATTTAATAAGTTAAATATAGAATAATCCTACATCAAATAATTCAAGATAAATAGGTTGTGAATTAGCTTTAATACAAAGATAGAATAGTCACACATCAAAGACTTCAAGGCAATAAGTTAAAAAATTAATTTAAATAGATAGGTAGAATAGTTCTACATTAAAGAATTCAAGACAAATATATTAAAAAATTAATTTAAATAAAAGGATAGAATATGTTAATTGAACCACACCATTAATACAACTTAAGTATTATAAATATATTTTAAAAAATTATCGAACCGTCAGTTTTTATTGGGTTGGAACTGTAACCGACCCCTGAGCTACCCCTGAGTTATGGGGTTTAGGGAAGTTTAAGTGAATTAAATGAGGATCCTATGGAGTTATGGGGTTTTACTAGTTATGGGTTTCATTGTAGCCTATGGAGTTATGGGGTTTCACTAGTTTTCCACGGTTTTTGTCAAATCCATTCTTTGTTTTTGATGGTTTTAGAGATGTGAATGACTCTAGGCACTTAGGATGCCTTCGTCAGATTTGCTTCTCATAAGTGAACCTCACCTATTAGGGAGTAACAAGGATCATATGTCTGATTTTTCATACTCTATCTCAGCTTTTTTCATACTCTATCTCAGCTTCTTCAGTCTTACTATGAGCTTTCAATAGCTCTTGCTACCTTGCTTAGTCGGCATAGGTTTTAAGAGCGTGAAAGATTTGATGATTTCATCCGTTCTACAGAGAGTATAATTAGACAAGGACTGAGGATTCTTAAGACATTAGAAAAAAAAAAGAGTCTGCCTAGAGATTAGATTAAGCTTCCACGGTTTTTGTCAAAACCAGTCTTTGATACTTTTAGAGATGTGAATGACTCTAGGCACTTAAGATGCCTTCGTCAGATTTGCTTCTCATAAGTGAACCTCACCTATTAGGGAGTAACAAGGATCATATGTCTGATTTTTCATACTCTATCTTGGCTTCTTCAGGTCTTACTATGAGCTTTCAGTAGCTCTTGCTACCTTAGCTGGCACAGGTTTTAAGAGCATGAAAGATTTTACGATTTCATCCGTTCTACAGAGTGTATACTTAGACAAGGACTGAGGATTCTTAAGACATTAGAAAAAAAAGAGTGCCTAGAGATTAGATTAAGCTTCCACGATTTTTGTCAAAACCCATCTTTGTTTTTGATGGTTTTAGAGATGTGAATGACTCTAGGAACTTAGGATGCCTTCGTCAGATTTGCTCATAAGTGAACCTCACCTATTAGGGAGTAACAAGGATCATATGTCTGATTTTTTATACTCTATCTCAGCTTCTTCAGGTCTTACTATAAGCTTTCAATAGCTCTTGCTACCTTAGTCGGCACAGGTTTTAAGAGCGTGAAAGATTTGACAATTTCATTCATTCTACGGAGTGTATACTTAGACAGAGGATTCTTATGACATTAGAAAAAAAAAGAGTTTGCCTAGAGATTAGATTAAGCTTCCATATGATCTTTTTACAAACTAGGAAATTGCAAACTAGGAAATTATAAACTAGAAAATTACTTACAGGGATTATAAGCTTTCAGGTTACAAGCAGAGGTGTTGCTACTTGGAAGCTACTAGAGGGTTGATGAGGCACGTAGGCTTCTGGTAGTTTATATAGAAGGGAAGCACACCCTCTTTAGAAAAGAATGCAATCCAACTAAGTGATGAGTCATTTAGATAGGAAGGAATCTTTTCATTGGGGTTGCTGAGTCAGGATAAGGGAACATCTTTTGAGTGGGTGTTGAGTCATAAGATGAGAACGAACTCAAAAGTAGGGGTCTTAATTAAAGCTCCATCATGTTGATTAAATTTGCTTCTTTGATGGAACCTACCGAGAGAGGCAGAGGTGTGGTTATTTGTCTTTGTGAGGTGACTTTATTTTTATTTAGCCCTTCATCATTTTTCTATTGATAGAGGTGGCAGAGAGTGGAATGTTGAGTGGAGAATTTATATGGGAAGAAAATAGTTCTCATATCCTTTGGCCAGTCAGTTTTTTAGTATGCGTTTCTCATGCAATATGAATTTAAATGGATCTTGGTATTTATTCCATAATCAAGAACTACCTTGAATGGATGTTTTTCATGGTCTTCAATAGATCTATTTGTTGACCAATCTTTATCAAGATTTAAAGGGTAGTCTTCAAAAGTAAGAACTTGAATATTGACTCCTTGTATGTCTATCTTGATCACATGCTTGCTTGTTCAATTTTCAAATTTATTCATTTGGGAGGAGAACTGTCAAAGGAGCATAAGGCAAAGGATATGAATATCTTCTTTTACCTGTGTATATATAGATGATGTTCTAGTTTTCTCCAAAACCAAGGAAGAATACTATGCTCATCTACATATGACTTTTAACTTATGCTCCTTTGACCGTTCTCGGATAAATTTGAAAATTGAAGCAAGGCATGTGATTAAGATTGACATATATAGAGTTAATAGAAGACTATCCCTTCAAATCCTTATAAAGATTGGTCAACAAATAGATCTATTGAAGACCAACTTAAATACGAGAGAGCATCCATTCAAAGTAGTTTCTAGTTATGGGATGAATACCAAGATCCATTTAAATTCATACTACAAGAGAAATGTATACTAAAAAAATTTACTTGCCAAAGGATATGAGAACTATTTCCTTCATATATAAATTCTCCACTCAACATTCCACTCCCTGCTACCTCATGAAAAATGATGAATGAGTAAATACAAATAAAGCCACTCACAAGGATAAACAACCACACTTCTACTTCTCTCAGTAGGCTCCATCGAAGAAGTAAATTTAATCAACATGATGGAGGAGCTTTAATTCAGACCCCTACTTTTGAGAGCACAACTCTCACTCATGAAAACTATTTTGTTCTTATCTTATGACTCAACACCCATTTAGAAGATGCTTTCTTATCCTAACTCAGCACCTCACTAAAAAGATTCCTCCTTATCTAAATGACTCAGCACTTAGTTGAATTGCTTTTCTTTTCTAAAGCACTCAAACTACCAAAAGCCTGCGTGCTTCATCAACCCACTAGTAGCAGCACCTCTGAAGCCTATTATCCTATAAGTAATTTTTGAGTTTGCAATTTCTTAGTTTGTAAAAAGATCATATGGAAGCTTAAAACCTGTAAGGCTGGTGTGGTTGTTTGTTTTCAAGAATCCTCAATCATTGTCTAAGTATATACCATGTAGAACGGTAACTATCTAAGGGAGAGGATGAAATCGTCAAGTTTTTCACGCTCTTAAAACTTGTACGACAGCAAGAGCTACTAAAGGCTCATAGTAAGCCCTGAAGAATCTATGATAGAGTATGGAAAATCATATATATGATTCTTATTGCTCCCTAATAGGTGAGACTCACTAGTGAGACGCATATTTGACAAAGCATCCTAAGTGCCTAGAGTCATTCGCATCCCTAAAAACCATAAAAAAGAGAGGCCGGTTTTGGCAAAAATCTTAGAAAACTATGAAACGCTATAACTCCAGTGAAACCCCAACTCCATAGGATCCCCGTTTAATTCGTTTGAGAAATCAATTAAATCTCTGTCTATGTCAATTATTTCTTCTAGTCTATGACTAGAAACATCCGATCTTCTAGCTAATAATATATTGTCTAACTAAGAAGTAGTGTTTGATTCTGGTTGTCTTTCTCGTTTGTTTGAGACAGCCCAATAAAGGGTTCAGTCTGAGTTCATTTGATTGTTCTGAAGTGTAAGTTAAGAAAGAGTAAGTTTTTGGAGATCGTCTGGTTACAAAATTCCCAGTAGATAGCTTAGTTAAGTCTTTGTTGATATGTCAAGGGCTTCTTTCCAATCAGGAGTTTGGTTAGATCTTTGAACTAGTTTCTCTATCCTATTTTCTAACGGGGTTGGTCTATGATGAAGTGAAGTTACAAGGCTATTATTTTGCTAGACTAGAATTTGATCTCCTCTTCCAGTTAACTCAGTACTACAATATCCATCTTCTTTAGTCTTAGAATATTGTTGTGCATATTCTAAAGCTTCTTCATATTGAGTATTTTCAAATTTAAGTTTGTTCATTTATACTTTGATTTCCTCAAGTATCTTATGTAGAGTAATAAGTTCTTTAATTTTGTCCTTGAGTTGTAGTAAGATTGTCCTAAATTGATCTTCTAGGTTTCTGGGGTTATTTTCCTCAATTAATTTTGGATAAGACAAGTATGTCCTATTTTGTCGGAATACTATCTAATCGCAAAGTTCGTCATAAGAATTCTTGAGCTTCCTTAAGATAGTCTAGATTTCTTAAGACTTCTGCTAATATCTGATTTTTTTGTGCCAAACTATTAGTTATGTTGTCTAGAATTTTGAAGATGTTCCGTCGTTGTATTTCTAGCGAACTTCCTAGACTAGTAGGTTAGTAATTGAGTTTAAGTGAGAATTGTAGTAACCGGCCCGACAACCGAGTCAACGGGCAACCAAGTTTATGTGAGAATAGCGCGCGTAAAATCTTTTTTTTTAGAACTTTTCTTTTGGAGATGTAGAGTAAGAACACAAGAAAAACAATTATAAGTATAGGCTTCGACTCTAAGTCCCCTCATATCCTAATCTGATCAAAATGGTTTGACTTTATCTCCATAGTGTCAATGCCAAAAAGATGCAGTTGGTAGTAATGATATGACAGTATGCCTTATGTACTTTTTTTGGAGGAGATAAAATTAGAATAGTAAATGCATGCTCTAGGTCATTTTCTGAAGCCATTTTAATGAGCCATTTTCTTGCACGATAATTTAAGATATATTCCAAGACTTGGTCTTGTGTAAGTAGTAAGGGTGAGTATTCGGTTGAAAATTGAACCGATCGAACAAAAATCGAATTTTTTTTGAATCAATCAAATCGATCGAATTTTCCGACAAAAATTGAAGAAATCGAACCAATAAAATATCGAACCAACTGAACAAAAATCGAAATTTTTGTGAATCAATCAAATCGATCGAACTTTCTGACAAAAACCGAAGAAACCGAACCAATAAAATATCGATTAATTCGGTCTTCGACTGAATTAATTGAACTTTTCTAAAAAAAAGGAAGTGGATAAGGTACCAAATGGAGACAACGCTTTTGGGTTATTGGTAGCCACCATTCCCACCTCCTACAATCCAATGTGTCCTCGGCAACCTCCAAGTCTCGTCAGCTGGTATTTCCACGTGATTCCTTGCGACTAATCCAACTCTTCAGAACCCTACAAATCAAGCAAGCATAAGCCCAGGAGTAGTCCATCGTGTCCTCAGCAACCTCCAAGTCTCCTTCTGAGCTAGCATTTCCTCATGATCCCTTCCGACGGATTCTAACTCTTTGAAACCCTAGAAATCCATTTTCCAAATGGAGACAATGCTTTTGGGTCATTGGTAGCCACCATTCCCACCTCCTGCAGTCCTTGCGCGTAAAATTTTTTTTAAGAACTTTTCTTTTGGAGATGTAGAGTAAGAGCACAATGGAAGAAAAACAATCACAAGTACACAATTTATTTTTTACTTGGTTTATGACCTTCGACTGCTATTCCAAGGCTCCTCGGTTCCTAATCTAATCAAAATGGTCTGACAGTTGTTTGACTTTAACTCTAGTAGTGCCAATGCCAAAAAGATGCAATTGCTATTAATGATATGACAGTATGCCACCCTTCCTAGTGTCAATGCCAAAAAGATGCAATTGCTAGTGATAATTGCTAGTGCAATTATCTTTTACCGTAGAAGGAATTGATGGAGGCTGAGTGGATGAAGCTTTGATGTCCTGGGCAGATTTGTGCTTTTCCATTCTGTGATTTTATGCGAGCTAAAATATAGACTCGGATACATACGTTGCATTGAAAACAAATGGTGATATTAACATCATGTTGATGATATTATCTTCTACTATAGAAGGAATTGATGGAGGCTGAGTGAATAAAGCTTTTGATGTGCGGGCCAGATTCGTGTTTATCCATTCTCTGATTTTACGTGAGCTAAAATATAGACTTAGATATATACATTGCATTGAGAACAAATGGTAATAATACATTTCAACGTTGTTTTTGGGCTTTTGGTGCATGTGGAAGAATTTTTCGAACATATTTTTTAAACTAATTGGAATTGATACAATGTAAGTGATAAGTATCCTGATGTTTCATTAATGACCACAATAGTAGATAATGAAAATCTTATTCAGTTGGCTTTGCAGTTGCTGAGGTTGAGTGTGACCCAGCTTGGGAGTGATTTCTAAATCATCTAAATCCATCAACTATAACAATTATATTTGATAGACATCATGGATATTATATACAATGAGTAAAGTTTATCCTATTGCTTTCTATGGATTACGTTGCTATCACATGTCTTGTAATACAATTATAAATACTCATGATAAACTTGCATTATGATTATTTTGGGTTACAACTAGAGCAAATATAATTTTACAATATGATCGAGTCATGTAGACTATGCCCAAGAGACATGCAGATGCTTATAGATGACTATATATAACTTGCCGTCAATGCACATTTCCCTAGTAGAAGATATTTAACGTTGATCACTAATTGTTCTGAAAGCATGAATACATTGTTCAAGGAGAGTCGAGAATTCTAAATTACAAGACTAATAAACAACATACGAAGGAAGGTTTTATAATCGTTGGGAGGAAATGCCTGATTGTATAGGAGTATTGACGCTATTAGTTATGAGGGAGATTGACGCTAGGAAATTAAAAAACGAGGTCCTATACAATATTTCTATATAGCAAAACAGAAATGGAAGTACAAATTACAACATCCTCCTATATAGTTGATATAGAGAGTTGTAAATGTGATTGCGGTGAATTCCAGATTTAAGAGCTTCCTTGCTCACACGCTGTTGTAGTGTGGCCATTCAGGAACATGAATCCATATCAGTATTACCAGCATTTCTCATTTGAAACTTGGAAAAGTACTTACTCAAGGTGAGTACTATCACAAAAGAACACATTAATACATGTATTAACATGCTAGAGTTATTCTATATAATCTTCTATTGTGACCTAATTGTTTGCACCTACTATACTTTTTTTTACCTTTCTCGTGTACTTGGACTCGATCCTCGCCTTCTTCCATCTTCCTTCTTCAAGATTGCACAAGGTTATGAGGTGATAAAATAATATAATCGTGTCCACTTATTGGCCAAAATTGTTTACTTCTACAAAGATAAATACGATCCATGTAAGTACTTTTCAAAGTTTCAAATGAGAAATATGGATCCATATTTCTAAATGAACACATTGCAGTAGAGTGTGAGCAAGGAAACCTTAAAATCTGGAATTCATTGCAATTACATTTACAACTCCATATCAACTATATAGAAGGATGTTGAAGTTTGTACTTTCATTTCTATTATGAAATGTGGAAATATTGCATAGGGCCCAATTTTTTTATCATAGAGTGTCCATTTCCTTCATAGCTAATGGCGCCAATACTCCTACAGAATCAAATACTTCCTCCAACGATTATAAAATCATTGTGCAACCTTCCTTTGTGTTGTTTATTAGTCTTGTAATTCAGAGTTCTCGAGTGCCCTTGAACAATGCATTCATGTTTCAAGAATAATTCGTGGTCAACATTGAGTATCTTCTATTAGGTAAATGTGTATTGCCCATTTTGTAGGCTCTATATTTCGCATCCATCTATAAACATTTGCATATCTCTCTGACATAGTCTGCATGACTCGATCATATTGTAAAATTATATTTGCTCTAGTTACAGCTCAAAACAATCATAATGCATGTCTATCACGAGTATCTGTAATCATATTACAAGACAAGTGATAGCAATATAATCCATGGTTAGTAATAGGATAAACTTTAGTCATTGCAGATAATATTCTACGATGTCTATTAGATATAATTGTTATATTTGATGGATTAACTGTAAGAAATATCTTTAGATGATTTAGAAATCACTCCCAAGTTAGGCCACACTCAACCTCAGCAATTCCGAATAAGTTTTCCATTACCATCTACTATTATGGTCATCTAGTTTTGTGGCCATCAATAAAACACTAGGATACTTGCCACTCAGGTGTGTTGCATCAATGCCAATTAGTTTACAAATATATGTTCAAAAAACTCTTTCACATGCACCAAAAGCCCAAAAACAACGTTGAAATTTATTATCACCATTTGTTTTCAAACACCTCTACGATCCCGACTATATTAGCAATTTGAGAGAACATTTTGTCGTGACACGTTTACAAACAATAATACCAAAACCCCACTACACTAATATAGTATAGGAAATTACCTATATTGTCTCTTACAAGGAATGTAATGGGTGAATTCTAATCTTAAGATCAATTTAGCTAAGAATAAAGACGGGAATTTAAATGCAACCGGCATAAATATAAATTCACTAAACTATGAACATGAAGGAAATAATGGAAACATGAAGTAATGCAGCTAATGAAACTGAAAACTCGCTAATCTACATCACAACACAATTCATGAAAGAACAATACAACTAATAGAGAGTGCGTAAACTAAACTATGATCAGGAAGCGATTCATAAAAATATAAAGCAAGGAACTAAAGAACATCCAATTGATAGGAAGTCAAAACAAATCAACTAAGAATGCAAACCAACTCATGAAATCACAAAAACAAGTCATCTAAACTAACCTACTAAACTAAATGAAATCAAGCATGAACAATTTGGAACAAATGCAAATTAACAAAACTACCAAAGATCAAATGCATAAGGAATTAAATCAACATTTTTCCAACAATTCAATCACACGAATAATTGACGCAGGGGAAGAAATCTCCAAGTGCGACGTTTGAATAGAGGTTGCAGACAAAGTGTAGGAAGAGGGAGGATTCGCCAACGAAGAGGAGTTGCCTCTAGATTTAAATGGAAATAATTTTTTTATTCAAATTAAAATCAAACTCAACATGTTTTTACAAGAGCACTAAGCCTTGTTTAAATAACCTAAGAAATAAGAAAAAGTTACAACAGATAAAAGAAAAATAAAAGGAAACTTATCCTAAAAAAGGAGATAAAATCTAAACTAATTTTTAGAAAATAAAAATAATCCTAAAAATTTAAAATAAATAAAAAAAGAAGTTAAAAGACCAAATCTAGAGTTCATCAAAAAAACATAGCATAACATGCTCATGCTAGGGTCATGGGATGACCGTGTCGGCCACTAGAAAGACAATTCTATCTTGTCCAGACTTTGAATAGAGCGCAATCAAGTTAAGAGACCACGGACTGGTCATCTTCCTTGTCGGTAATCTCGCATCCTTCTCTAATACCCAAAAGGGAGGCTGGTAGCCTCATTTTCTTTTCATGACAACTCGAAGGGGAGCATAACCGTATCGAAGGAAATAATTGGTCATGCTACTAGATGCTCCTGCATCAAATGCTCGGGGTTGAAAAGAACTCATTCTCAAGTTCAAGCTAGTGTCTTCAAGATCAAAAGTTTTCGAGTGATGGTAAATCAAAAGTCATCTTGTAAGTGGTAAAACGGGAAGAAGATCCTCTAACATTACCTCGGTCAAATTTATGGGCGGCTCTAATGGAACATGCACTGCATGAATCTCAAGAATGACCAAAATCTCACAATCATCACTATAAAGCAATGTTTAAAATTTCGACCCGTGTCGAGTTTTCGATCCTGAACCGAAACGATACAGTTTCGGTACTGTATCGTGTCATGCCGATATAATTTCGGTATTTTTTAAGTATAAAATATATTAATTAAAAAATAAAATATTTAACATAAATATTTAAAAAATAAACAAAATAGACAATATAAAAAATAATCTTTAAAATAGGAAAATATATGAAAATAGATAAATAAATAAATAAACATTTTATTATAATTTTTAAATTAAAATAAATGAAATATAAAATTAATTAGATAGTTTTATTAGTGTTTAATAAAGTCACTTTAGATTATCTCCATCATAGCTAGGAGTTGATTAAAATAATTAACCTAAATTTAATTAAAAAAATCTGAAATCCGACACCACTCGTGAGCTCCCGCGACTTCGGCGCTGCTGCGAGGTTGCGCGACCCCTCAACCATGGTTGTGGGGATCACGTGACTCCTCCAGTACGATCGTGGTGGTCGTGCGGTCTCTCTGCAGCGGTCGCAGAGTCACATAACGCCTCCGTGGCAGCATCAGAACGGTTATGCGACCCCTCCACTGCTGTTGTGGGGCCAAGCGACCCCTTCACTGCGGCCATGGGGTGCAACACGTTAAAGCTATCGTGGGTCTAGTGCCAAGGTCATACCGGTGCCGGTCGACGAGCGGAACGAGATGTTTTGTCCGTTTCGACCTTCTCGGCACGACACTTTAAACCATTCCATAAAGTACCTCGCCATATACTGGCTCGTTAGTTGACTCAGTCTCGTCTTCATCATAAATTAGGTGACCGACTATTTTAATCTTATCTTCTAGATCTTTCTCAAGATAAGTTTTATCCAAATTAAAATAAAAAAACTTATGGCCTTTAAGGTCTTGAGTACTATGATCACAGTGTGAGACTTTCTCGGCCAGAACTTGTCTGTCACGACTTCGACCACGTACCTCATGATCTTCAAGATTTTGCGTCGTGCTCCCAGGGCGTAGCGCAGACGGTGGGCGCATGGTATCTCGGCCAGAACTTGTCTGTCACGACTTCGACCACGTACCTCATGATCTTCAAGATCTTGCGTCGTGCCCCCAGGGCGTAGCGCAGACGGTGGGCGCATGGTATCTCTGGCGTAACGGTCAGGGGTCGATTCTCAGGAACTGACGACCTGGGGTTTACCCCGCCATGCGCCTATGGCCTGTGTACCTGCATGAACCTCCCTCCATATCCGTGGGGCCGGCACTAGGGGGGCCGCTAAGGTAGCGGATCTACCTTTCAAGATCTTGCGTCGCTAGATGCTGGGATAATCTGTGACTTATTTCTGTAAATTTTCAAGTATCTCATCTCTAGGGCTATGATCACGGTGCGAGGTTTCCTCGGTCAGAACCTGTATATCATGACCTTGATCACGATCACGACGACCATTCATGGGATCTAAGGATCTAATACCAACTGACGGAATTTCCTAGTGCGACGTTTGAATAGAGGTTGCAGAGAAAGCGTAGGAAGGGGGGATTTGCCAATGAAGAGGAGCTGTCTCTAGGTTTAAACGAAAATAAATTTTTATTCAAATTAAAATCAAACTCAATATGTGTTGGTCCCCGTGGTTGTTTTGATGTGATCAACCAACTTAGGTTAGGTCCTGTTTGGTTTTGATCCCTGTGTTTAAGTGTGCAGAAGCTTAGGAGCCCAGGAAGTCGAGCGAAAGATGCAACTAACGAGAAGGACGGCACGGGAAGGGAGCCGATGGGCTCGGTGCATCCGAAGGGCGAAAGAGCTGCAGAAGAGTACATCGGTGGACGAGAAGAACATGCGCGAAGTTCGAGGGACGAGAAGCCGGGGCGGAAGCCTGCTCGAGGAGAAGGTCAGAAATTGGGTTCGGGTGAGCCCTATTTCGGTTGGCCGGAATCACCCAGTCAAACAGAACTTTGGAAGCTGAAAAGGAAAGGAAGAAGTGCTGGAAAAACAGTTGGAGGCGCCCTCAACAGTCGTTGGAGGCGCCTCCGACTTCAACATGTTGAAGGCGCCCTCAATGGCATTGAGGGCGCCCCCAACAGCCTTGGAGGCTCCCTCAATGCCTTTGAGGGTGCCCTCGACCTGGCCAACTTGGCCGTTGACGAGCGGATAAAGTTTTATCCGCTCATCCCCTTGGAGGTGCCCTCAACTCCTTTGGAGGCGCCCTCAAGACTCGAGATAGGATTTTCAGGAGCTATATAAAGGTCCCTGGAGCTTGGAATTATTTATTCAACTCAGTATTCAATTCCTAGCAACTCTTAGAGTTTTCTTAGTGTGTAAAAGGCTTCTCCGCCTACAGTGAAGGAGACATTTCTGGTGGAGCTTTTCAACTGTCTTGGATTAACAACCATCTAAGTTGTAACCAAGTTAAATTTTTTGTCTCTTCTTTTCTGTTATTTCATTTTATTATTGTTGCTGTTTTAGAGTTGAAAGAACGAGGAGGGTATTTTCTTTTTGCAGGCAATTCACCCCTCCCCTTTTGCCGGCCCCGCTGCATCAACAATATGTTTTTACAAGAGTCATAACCCTTGTTTAAATAACCTAAGAAATAAGAAAAAGTCGCATACAAAAGAAAAAGTAAAAGAAAACTCATCCTAAAAAAAGGAGATAAAATCTAAATTAATTTTTAGAAAAGGAAAATAATCCTAAAAATTTAAAATAAATAAAAGACAAAGTTAAAAGACCAAATCTAGAGTTCATCAAAAGATATAGCATAACACATGCCAAGGGCCATGGGATGACTGTGTCGGACACTAGAAATACAATTCCGTCTCGTCCGAACTTTGAATAGAGCACAACTGAGTCAGGCAACCTCATTTTCTTTTCGTCACTGCTCGAAGGGGAACATTACCGTATCAGAGGAAATCGGACCTACACTTAAACAAATGAAGAATCTCTGGATCAGAATTATGCTTACAACTCAATGGTGCTGTCCAAATCTGATGTGGGTTGCGGCTGGAGGATGAAGATGGCTGGAAGAAGAGAATGGAGTTGGTTAGCATGAAGGAAGTTAGATCTTGGATGAAGATGGACAATGAACCGTTGAGGAAGGAAAATTCGTTAACATCGTTGGAATTGAGCGAACATGACCTGAAGAAGGGAATTCCCCTTTCAATGGGGCTTACGCTGTGGATCACCAATGGAGATGGATGAAGTAGGCCCTCGGATGATGGCATCGCGAGATGGAATGGAAGACGGATCGCTGAATCTTGAATGAAGTGGTTAGGAAAGGAAATCCCCTTAATCCCGATGGTGGGTGGAACTCTCGTGATTGGCGATGAAGGTGAAAGATGATCTCCTGTTTTGGCACACCCATTTTCTCCGTTATTGCTGATCAGGATTGAGATGGATGAGGTGGGATTGCAGATGAGGTAAGAAAGAACTCGTCAACTCCAATAAAGAAGGGAATCCCCTTAACCTCCGGTGGATCCGGTGGAGGTGGCTTGCAGTGTGGACAGGTTGGCAGAGATGGATAGAAGTGTGGGCGATGGAGATGATAACAGTTGGAGCTTCTGATGAAGGTGGAGATGAGGATGGACAAGGAAAATCCCTTGACCTCGGTGGATGAAGGCGAAGCTCCGGTGGCGATAGAGCTCTCTCCTCTTCTCTGTTGTCGCGTGCTCCCTTCTGTTGGTGATCTTTTCAGTTATTGTAGCTTCCCATTTGAATCGGATCAGATCTCCATCAACGACTGAGGTATTCTAGATCTGATCTAATGGTGGGAGTCAATCTAGATCTGAGCCCTTGGATCAAATCTAGATCAAGAGTGATGATCTACTCTCTCTTTGACTTAGATGAACCAGATCGTGATGGATGATCCAGATTCCTGCGGATCTTAGATGAATTGTCTATATCACTCTAGATTAATTCTCCTCTTTTAGCCTTAGCTTTAAGCTCAATTTGGATTGATCCGACTTGAGTCCATGGCCCTTTGATTGCCGACAAAGACCACATTCAAGCAATTATTTTAGACAACAAGCTGAGTGTTGTGAATGAACCAACTGTTCAATATGAAGAAAAAGATTGGAAAATAAACAAACATGAACATAAAGTCCGACAAGATATTATTATTATATCACAAAAGCAATTCACATCTTTGGGTGCAGACTGATAGCAATATGCGGGAACAGATACGCTGCTCGAGCAGATGACGAATTATAAGTGGAGGAGGTCCTTTATTGGACCTTAGTAAAGATCTATAGATCTCCACATATGCTTCTTGAGTACACCAAGTCAGTCCCCTCGGGATGGTCTAGTGGGCATGAGGTGTTGCTACCATGAGGTATGGGATTCGAATCTCAGCAAAGCGAGGTAAATACCTCCCTTATGTGCTAGTCACTATTCCAAAGGTTAGTAACCGCCCATGATTTACCTCCTCCGTGTTAGCCCTAGGACGGGTTGGCAGGGGTGCTGGGGCCGAGCGTATTCGCCTTTTGCCACCTTGAGTACACCAAGTCAGATTGAAAGTAAGCATCCATGTCAACAAAGAATGATCATTACATCACTCAGGCATCAGAATCAGATGCTGGTTTATTTCATCTGACATCAAAATTTACTTCAGAAGTTTTGAATTTAGCTCTTCTTAGTTTTATTCAATTTCTTATTTACTTGTTTGCAGATTAGTTTGTTTAAAATAGATAGCAATGGGTTGCCATTTACGTCAATGTTCTGTGAACAGATGCTGTTGAGTAATTAAGTTTGCAATGCAAGTCTTTTTCTTTCTTGTCGAACTCTATGGGCTGGATGTATCTTGTTCTTGGAACTCACATTCTAAAGTTGCATATTCTTCAAGGATACAATCTCACGGTGATATTTATTCACTGTCACTCGTGTGACTGATTTTCCTTGTATTTTGGCAGATTTTCAAAATTCAGAATTGGAACAGCTCTGAGGTTATTTCTTTTATCAATTGTTGAGCAAAACTATCTTTGAAACGTAATTTTTTGTTTCATGACTTAAAAGTTTCTACTTATCTCACATAAAACATATTAGTCTTGATATCGATCTCGTATTTGCAGGTGCAGTTCAGATGAACATATTAATCAACTATGGATTATGGAAAGGTGTGACGTAAGGATGGAGTGCTGCACCCGTGAGTTTTGTGAGTAACAGGATCCACCAAGTTCCTGTAATTCATACAAGAGAAACAAAAGAAAGCTCCTGTGACGAGAAAAAAAATGAGGAAAATATAGAAAGGAACATGAGAAAAATTGAGTCAAGAAAACCACACAAAAGATCTTGTAAAATGAGGTGACAGCTTGAAGATCCAAATCTATTTGTGATGCCAGCAGTGTCAAGCTGATGAAGAGACACATCTGTGGGGTGATACGATTCCAAATAGACAAATTCAAATAACTCTTTTAAAATATTATCCTTTAGAAAAAATTATTAGATTTATTATTAATTCGAGGACTTGAAAATATTAGAATGGGTTATTTGACTTATTAATAATTTATTATTGATTTGATAGTATTGTAGGACTATACTTTTGAAAGATGATTCAATTATTGGAGGCTGATTCTCTCGTGATCATCTCATCCCTTCTTTTATCCTTTTCTCTATGTCCCTACGAGATGGGGAGATAGGATGCGGATTCCTATCATAGAGTAGCCATACTTATGTCAAATATCTGAGATAGAAGGAAGGCCATAGTCGTTATAAGATGCTGTTTAAAACAAACCCCTCTGTTTCTTTGGTGTGTGTTCGCATGTGTTTTGTTGACAAAATGAAACTACAATCGTAGCCTTTGCTAGTTCTATTTGTGTTCAGCAAAAAGGTGCAGCAATGCAGCTTTAAGATGGGGGGACTGAGGGGCTGAGGCTTATTAAGAAAGAAGTACTTGAGAATCAGGTCTCACTCTGTGGTCCTCTTTGGCAAGAGATAACATGGCTGATCACACGGATGATCTCCTGTAAAAAGGGGTTGAATCTTTCTCAAAGTATAACATACGTCTGTGGTGTTTGTACAACTCGTGATACCAAATCATCCGCTAGTATTTATCTATGTTTTTTAAATTTATTTTAATGGTCGGTAGAAAGTTTTTATAGGATTAGATTGATTATGTTTAGGATTAATTGATTTGAAGAACGGAATATCTAGATTTTTTTAAAAAAACTTGAATCATTGCATTAGCGTAAGCATGATGAGCAAAGCAATTAGGGCTGTAAATGAATTAAGTATGATGTTCGTAAATAATATTCATGAACAATTTTTATGAATCATATTCATTAATAAAATTCTTTTCAATATGTTAAATAAATAATAAAATAAAATAAAATAAATAAATAAATTTAAATTATCAAACTCAATAACCAATCAAACAATTAAAAGTTTCAAATAATCAAACAAATTTGAATTGAGAACTTGGTAACATCTAAATAAATCAAGCTCGAACCAAGGTTAAGCCAAGCTTGAATTGAGAGTTTGATAACATCTAAATAAACCAAGTTCAAGCTAAGTTTCAAAAAAGCTCAAGCTCATAAAAAATAAACCAAGTCAAGCTTGAACACTCATTTCAAAAGCTTGGTTCATTTTAAGCTCGACTCGACTCGGCTTGGTTACCTTATCAAACAAGCTTGAACACCCCAAAACTCGGCTCAGCTCAGCTTATTTACAGCCCTAAAAGCAATCAATAGGGGCAATGGAATATGAATTATTATTATTTTTTTATTATTATTTTTAATCTATGTATTTAGTTCTTCGAATCGATAAATACTGAAAATGATCGGTCCAGTTTCACAAAAAATTTCCACTAGTCATCAGGAAAAATCAAGTAGCGTTAAGGGTATCCGTAGTCATAAACCTCT
The DNA here is from genome assembly GCF_018446385.1 of Zingiber officinale. Lineage (NCBI taxonomy): Eukaryota > Viridiplantae > Streptophyta > Magnoliopsida > Zingiberales > Zingiberaceae > Zingiber > Zingiber officinale. Next base: position 128,233,751 of record NC_055988.1, read on the forward strand.
TAAAGAGATTTATGTTCTGTCATATCATTATCACATCAAAAGTTAAAAACTTTAGGGTGCGTTTGGTTTGTCTCATTTTCATTTTCTGAAAAACGCGTGTTTTTCGTTTTTTACAAAATGACTTTTCCGCGTTTTTCGTTTTCTTAGAAAGCGCTCTCTCATTTTCTTAAAAATAAACGTGGAAAACGCAAACCAAACGCGTTTTCCATTTTCTCAGAAAATGAAAATAGAAAATAGTGTGGAAAACGCAAACCAAACGCTCCCTTACTTTTTTAAAAAATCACTCTCTATTATCATAAAACCTCTCTCTTTTAAAAACTCCACTTCTTTTAAAATTCTCTCTCTATCCTCTCTCTACTATTTTTTTATAAACCTGGTCACAAGATTTTAAAAAAACTATAAACTCCACCTATGTAGTGGAGGAGGGATTTAGATTAAGAGATTTATAGTATAAATTGTATACTATAAACCTCCCACCGTAGATGTCCTAATGAAAGCTCATCCAAAAGATTATATCGTTCTTAGAATTGTCATTCCACTAGGAAAAAAAAATCTCTACGATGTTATATAGCTCAGATTCAACTGTTGGATGTTTGATTAACCACGATCTAACCGCTACACCGTTACCTGGAGCAAATGGTGCCAAAACGTGGTCCATGATTTACATGTCTGATAGCGGCACGGTTGTTCGCTGCATCACTATCACACTACCTACCGCAAGCGTGTCATCCACGCTTTAGGCCTTGAATCACGTCCACATATCGCTGCCTCTTGCAGATTTAGGTTATCCGCCTGTACGTGTGCAGGTAGGCCGTAGCACATGTGATGTCACTCTCCAAGAATTCTATTTCTAGGCACATCTTAACCAAATTAAGTCAACACTAAATTCAATTTCAAGTTCAAAGAAAATCTAAAACAAAATTCACCGAGGTTGTAAAATAAACAATATAGAAATTAAAAATGGGCTGAACTTTGGGTGAGGATAGAATGAGCTTTAATTGTACCGTTAAAGAAATACAATTGAACAGTCCTATTTAAGATCCGTCCTGATTATAACCGAAAAAACAATCTTGAATCAAGAACCGTTTGCACTTGATCATATTCATGTATACTGAATGATCTGATGTATAATAATAGGTTCGATGAAGTCGAGTAGTAAAAAATAAAAAAGACGTGATAGTCAAAAGTCAAGGAAATATGACAGTCAACAGATATGGAAAGAGAAAGTAAGACCGGATGACGATGTCAGCAACATGATTCCTGATCGGGTTCTTATAGACCAAGACTCCAGATCTGAGACACCTTGGTCTAAGACTTGACAGGCAGTCGGAGTGATACCTGACTTGGATCTGATTGGTTAGACCCTCATAGCCTAGTTGTATTTAGGCCTAGTTCTCTCAGTAAGCTAACTCCTGGACAGTCAACTCCCGGTCGGCTCTTGGACAATCTCTCCACAGCTCCCCCCCCCACACACACACACAGTTTAGGCCAGATGATATACCTAACTGATCATCCTGAGCTGCCCTATTTATATCCAGTCGGGACAGAAGACGCTACATGACAACAGGGTCAGGGAATCGTAACCGCCTGTCAAAGAATAACTGCTGCATGCCAGAGAATATTCCAACGGGCTGCGGTCATCTACAAATGAAAGCTTCCTTCAGTCTACAGGAGGATGCCACGTGTCTTCCATCACTCAATAGGGTCTGACACCCGACATTCTCTGACATCGGTCAACCTCTAGAGATACGCACTGTCATATAAAAAGGGAGATCCTCTCTTTTGCGCAGGTACGCTCTTTCGTACATTCGCACTTGTCTTCCACTTTCTTTATTCTTTGTACACTGTTCTTCTAAGGAAAAAGTACTTGACTTGAGCGTTGGAGGACCTGCTCCGGGGACTTTTTCCTTGGTTTCTGGCCTCTAACGTCCGTGTGCTTGTCTGAGTGTGTGCAGAGCTCAGGTACTACCGACTCAATCATCGTCGTCTGTCAGCACCACGTGGGAGTCCATCCTTGTACGCGCATACGAGAAGGGTATCTTAGCCCCCCTCCCTCCCCCCCTTTCAATGCTAGCAACAGCTCATCCGACCTTCATCTAACTCGGATTTCGGACATGATCAATTTGGCGCCGTCTGTGGGAACTTTCTTCACCTGTTCTAGATCGTGAAGATGGAGGACACCGGGCGAATCAACATAACCATGACGACAGGGGAGTACAAACTGTTCAAGGAAGCTAAGAGACGAGCGGCTTTCAAAAAACAGACCACTGCTTCGCGACCATACAAAATGTCTACCGTTTTCAAGGACCCGACTCATGTTATGGATAGAGGGTCTAAGAGGCAGCCAGAGGAATTCCTCCCGGCCTTCTATCGGGAACCAGTCCCGGATTACTATCATAAGGGCCCAGACTGCTATAACAAGAAAGAGCAACCGCAGACTTCTATGGCGGAAAGCTCCACGCCCAGGGACTCAAAGAAGGGAAAAGCTATAGTCCTCAGGGAGGAGCCCCGAGGGGAACCTGATGAGCAAGTGCCCTTCTCTCTAAGGGTACTCGAGGAGAAGCTACCGAAGGGATACAAGCCCCCGGCCATTGGAGAGTACGATGGTAGCAAGGATCCGGAGGATCATCTCCGCAAGTTCCGGAACGCTGTGCTATTGCATCAATACAACGACACTATTAAATGTCGAGTGTTCTTGAATACTCTACCTGGCTTGGTACAGAAATGGTTCGATGGATTACCGAACAGATCCATCACCTGCTTCTATGATTTCAAAACTGTCTTCCTACGCCAAATCGCCAGCAGCAGAAAGTATCAGAAGATAGACCACTGTCTCTTCACCCTCAAGCAAGGGTCGGCCGAGCCCTTGAGGAACTATATCAAGCGCTTCAACCAGGTGGCCCAGGATGTCCCATCCGCTACCTCAGAAATATTGATGAGCGCATTCCCTCATGGACTAGTAGAGGGCGAGTTCTTCCGAGATCTCATCCGAGATCCCGTGAAGAACTTCGATGAGATGCTCGGGAAGGCCGCTAGCTACATCAAGGTAGAAGAGGCTCAGGCAGCTTGCCGGAAGGTGGACAAAGCGCCTACTCCCGCCAACAAACCAGAGAAGAGGCCACTCCAACCACCAGCTCAACCTCTTCCACGTGCCTGGGATGTCCAACCACCCTTCCCTCCCGGTCAGGATCCTAGGTCGGCCCAACGTGTGGCCACGGTTCAAGGCCCAAGGCCTGGGCAGTAGGGGTCGCGTTATTGCACCTACCATAGGTCTCACACCCATGCCACAAATGATTGATTCCAGTTCGCCTGAGACTCTCGGTGCGCAACTGAGCTGGGCCTGCCTCCACCTGAGATTGTGCCCAGGATTCAGCAGAGGATACTAGCAAGCCAACAACCAGTGGCAGGTCAGTCTGGTAGACCCCTGGCCGACAATGAAGGATAAGGAAATCAGCAGTCTGGCCGCAACCAAGAGCCAAGGGAAGCCTAGGAAGAGGAGAACAGAGGGAACGTGACCATCCGCGAGATCGGTATGATCTTAGGAGGGCCCACAGATGGAGACTCTGCTAGGGCTCAGAAGTCTCACGAGCGACACCTAGATATACACTGTAGGATGCAATCGGGAGCAAGCTGCAGGGCCTGCCATTATCATTGGCCCACAAGACTTGGAAGGGTTGGAGCTTCCTCACGATGATGCCCTAATAATCAAGACGTCATCACCAATAGTCGCGTGGCCAGAGTTTTCGTTGACACCGGAAGCTCTGTCAACGTGTTGTTCAAGAGTGTATTCAAGGGCATGCAAATCAATGCAGTGAACTCCAGCCTGTGACTACTTCATTGTATGGTTTCACCGACAATGAAGTATGACCCATGGGCCAGATCAAGCTAGCCATATCTTTGGGTAGCGAGCCTTTGGTGTGGACACGGAGGAGCACCTTCATAATGTTGGATTCATCATCTTCATACAACGTTATCTTAGGGAGATCGACACTGCACGAGTTCTGGGCGCCATTCTCCACTTTTCATCAAAAGATCAAATTTCCTGTTGGATATCAGGTCGGGGAAGTTAGAGGTGAGCAATTGATCTCTCGCAGGTGTTACATTGACATGGTGAAGGTGGAGGCTCGTAAGGCTCAGTGAACCCAGGATGACAGGATCCACGTCATTCAAGAGGAGCCTTTGCCTATAGCAGAGGAGCTCATCCATTGGGAGGAGGTCCAGCTCTATCCTGATCACCAGAGAGCCTCACCCGCATATCAAGTGACCTGCCTATCAAAGTCAAGATGGACCTAGTCCAATGCTTGACTCATAATAGGGACGTCTTGCTTGGTCACCCGAAGAGCTACTTGGGGTCAAGCCTGAGGTGGCTAAGCACCAATTACACCTTCTGCCTGATACTCGACCGGTCAAGCAGAAGAAGAGGAACTTCTTAGTTGAGTAAAATAAGATCATTCGAGCTGACGTGGATCAGCTCAGGAAAGCAGGTCACATTAGAGAGGTACAATTTCCGTCTTGGCTCTCTAATGTGGTCCTAGTAGCTAAACCCAATAATAAGTGGAGAGTCTGCATCGACTTCTGGGACCTCAACCGCGCCAGCCCTAAGGACCGCTACCCACTGCCTAAGATTGATCATATGGTGGACTCGACCTCAGACTATGAAAAGATTTGCATGTTTGATGCTTATCAAAGATACCACCAGATCCCTCTGGCACAGAAAGACCAGGAGAAAGTTAGCTTCATTACGGTAGATGATACCTTCTGTTATACCGTCATGCCTTTTGGATTGAGGAATGCCAAAACTATCTACCAGAGGATGATGGATAAGATCTTCCGAGAGCAAATAGGGCAAAATGTGGAAATCTATGTGGATGACATCCTCATCAAATCCACTTTGGCCATAAATTTGATTGCCGACATAGAAGAAACCTACGGCAGTATAGGCTGAAGTTGAATCCCTTGAAATGCCTGTTTGGAGCTCGAGGGGGGAAATTCTTGGGATACCTCATCACTGAGTGAGGAATTGAAGCTAATTTGGAGAAGGTCCGGGCACTTTGAGATATGAAGGTGCCTCAGAATCTGAAGGAAGCTTAAAAGTTGGTGGGCCGAATAACTGCACTGTCTCGGTTCTTATCCTGGTTTGTGGATAAAGCCTTGCCCTTCTTCAAAGTATTCAGGAGAGCAGCCAAGTTTCAATGGGACTAAGAATGCAGCCAAGCCTTCGAGGAATTAAAGAAGCATATGGAGATCTTACCCTCGATGTTCAAGCCTATTGCTGGAGAGCTACTCTGGGTGTATCTGTCAGCCACCCCCGAGGTCATGGGGGCGGTGTTGGTAAAAGAGTAGGACAATGTACAGTGACCAGTGTACTTCTTCAACCACTTATTAAAAGGGGTCGAGTCCCGATACATGACCTTGGAAAAATTGATCTGCGGATTAGTACTCATGGCTTGCCGCTTAAGACCCTATTTCCTGGCACACCCCATCACAGTCCTGACTAACAGCACTATGGGGAAGACTCTTACTATTGTGGAAGTAGCAGGCCGCCTCATCAAATGAGTTACTGAGTTGGGAGAATATGACATACAGTATCAGCCCTGAACTGCAATTAAAGCACAGACTCTGGCAGATTTCCTGACGGAGATTCATCAACCTGACTCCGAAGAAAATTGGAAGATTTATGTAGACGGGTCATCTACTCAACAAGGAAGCGGAGTTGAGATTCTCCTGATATCCCCTCAGGAAGACATCTTGCAGCTGGCTGTCAGATTAAGTTTCAGAGCCACGAATAATGAAGCAGAGTACGAAGCATTATTGGCAGGACTACAAGTAGCTCGACATGTCGGAGCCGCTCGGATGCTTGTTTATTTAGACTTTCATCTTGTAACTTAGCAAATAGCAGGCAACTTCGAAGTTAACAGTGACAAGTTGTAGGTATATCGGGAAGCATATGAAAAGATGAAGAAGGATTTCAAAGAAGTCATGGTGACTAAGATTTCCCGAGTCGATAATCAAAAAGATGATGAATTAGCTAAAATGGCTAGCTCTTTGACCACTTGGGTACTGGATAAGTCAATAGCCCAGACCTACCTAATAGCTCAGATAGACCTACAGAATAATATGGAGGAGTCGATCGATTGGAGGGCCCCGATGATCATTTATCTTTAGCAGGGTGTCCTGCTAATCCAGAAGAGGCCTGGTTGACTAGGAAAAGAGCTCATATGTATACCCTGATCAGGGACCAGCTGTACAAGCGAGTATTCTCTAGACCACTACTCAAATGCTTAGGAATAGAAGAGGCGGAGTATGCTTTGCAGGAATTACATCAGGGATGTTGCGACAATCATGCAGGAGGAAGGACGTTGGCTCAAAAAGTATTACTGGTCGGGTATTTCTGGCCCACTCTGTAGAAAGACGCAAAGATTGGTGAACACTTGCTTATCCTGCCAAAAGCATCAGAACCTAACCCATCGGCCAATCGACATGCTGAAAACCTCAATAGTCTCATGCCCCTTTGACCAATGAGGCATGGATATTGTAGGATCATTCCCAATGGCGCCAAGTCAGAAGAGATTCTTGTTCATAGCAGTAGACTACTTTTCTAAATGGGTGGAAGCAGAAGCCCTAACCAGGATTACTGAAGGAGTTGTTATTCAATTCTTATGGAGGAACATCCTCTGCTAATTTGGAATACCGCACAAGTTAGTGTCAGATAATGGAAAGCAATTCCAAGGCCGCAAGATCCAGGCCTGGTGTCAAGGATTTGGCATAACTGAGGCTTTCACATCTGTAGCTTATCCTCAGAGCAATGGGTAGATCCATGTTACTAACAGGGACATAGTGCGAGGGTTGAAAGTCAAGCTGGATCATGTTGGAGGCGATTAGGTAGAGGAGTTGCCTAACATCCTCTGGACCTATCGCACGACTCCCCGAGAAAGCATAAGACTCACCCCATTTCACCTGGTCTACGACAGTGAGGCTGTGGAGCCCATAGAGGTCGGGGTGCCCTCAGTTAGAAGACTGCTATATGATGAAGAAAATGCTGAGCGACGGCTTTCAGAGCTGGATTTGATCAGTAAAATTCGCGAATGGACAACTGCTCACTTAACGGCATATTAGCAAACGATGCGTCAAAATATGATAGAAGGGTTGTTCCTCGGTTCTTTGGAGAAGATGACTTAGTATGGAAGAAGGCAAATCCCGTAGGGGAGGTAACCAAGTTGGCACCTCAGCGGGGCGACCCATATAAAGTTGTCAAAAGATTAGCATCGGGTGTCTATTATCTGTAGGGCATTCAGGGTAGGGAGCTAGACCGTCCCTGGAGCGGTAACTACCTCCAACCCTATCATATTTAAGTTAGTACTTTGTAAGACTTGAGATTAGGAAGATATGATCGGTCGGGCATGAAATGACAGGTCGGGATACCTGGTCCAGAACACTCATGAATTTTCTTTAAGACCTTATTAGACCCTCGTGCTCAGATTAACAACTCAGACCCCACTAAGTTAAAACTAAGGGAAAGGTAAAAGATCTTAAAAAGTAGCCACACAACAATAGTGAACATTAATAGAGTATAATAAAATATCCACACACAAGTCATTTGAATTCCACGAATACTTCATTGGGCATTTCTCTGAGGATGCGACGATTATCCAAAAAATCTTCAGGAGAAGCAAAGGATAGATACCCTTGTTCCTAGAGTTGCTGAAGTGCCCCCACTGCACCATAAACCACAGATGTGATGAAGCGATCCTTACCTGTGAGCCAAACTTTAAACAGTGTAAATATTCTTCTCGGCTCACTTGTAGTCGGTCGCTCTCCCTAGCCTTGTAGGTCTCTAAGGCAATGACAGAGCTCGATAAAGCAGATTAAGCTTGAGACAACTCTGCCTGCAAAGAACCCAGCTCTATTGCCTGAGACTCTAGATCGCGCCTCTGGTCCATGATCAGCAGGTCTCAGGAACTCAGCTCCTGAGCCATATGATCTATCTCCTGCTTATATGTAAGCTTGAAGTCCTCTAGAGCGGTACATCGTTGAGTTAGCTCTGATTGAGCCTCTTAACACTTAACCTCAGATGTTTGCAAGAGAGCTTCAAGCTTGCTCTTATCATCTCGGAGATGACTAATCTCTGCCTGGGCCTCTTCCAAGGTCTTCTCCCAGGAGACGCTTGCTTTCTTCAAGGTCACCACCTCCGCCCTAAGTCTGAACACGACTACATCAGGGTCAGAGATTTGAGACTCTAGGTCTGCAACTCGGTCTTTTAAGATCTTATTAAACCGGTATATGTGCAGGATTGTCTAGTTTAAGTGGAGTGACTAGGCAAACATATGTTCATAATCAGGTTGAAGTGAGAGCAGAAAGACATAGTAGGAGGAACATAACCGCAACAGAGAGCGGGAGCTTACCATAGTGGCCGTTTCAATGGCCAAGTCCACCAGGCCAGGTAAATTGCGGGTGTCCATCGCCTGCATGGTGTGCTCCCATTGAGATGCTAAGTAACCCCACAATATGATATTATGAGCAGGAGCAGTGAAAGAGCAACACAATCCCCACTCTGTGGGCAAAGTGGCGCGGTAGCGGAGATACCGAGGACGGGAAGAGTCTTGAGCAGTCCCACTCGTGCCAGGTTGGGTGGAAGCAGATCTTGGTTAAGGAGATGGACCAGTCAAGGTAAAAGCATACCCTGGTTGAACAAAAGGGTCAGACGAAGAAGGGGCAGGCCCAGGAGGAACAGAAGGGATAGGTTGAGTGGGCGTGGCCGGTCGAGGAGAAGGTATGGTCGGGGCGCGGGATTTATATTGCCGCCCTGGGTCAATTTCTTCTTTAATAGTCGGAGCCTTCCCTCGTTCAGCTTCAGCCCCGATTCAAGGCGACCTAATAGGGTCGCTCGGGGGTTGTGGATCTGGAATGGACATAGAGGCTAGTTGGGATGATGGAGGGGCAGTCGGGGCTCGGTGGCCAGGCCTGGTCCCGTAGGATGGCGTCTAGTCCGTCGTGAAAGCGGCTGCTCATCTAAATCCTCTGATGAAGTTCGAGGTCGATGAGCAGGAGGCACGGGGGGAGTGCGCCTTGAGGACTCAGGAGCAAAGCAAACGTGCGGGGTAGCTCGGGTTGCCGACTGAGGAGCAGTTGAGGCGGTTACCCCTAGGGGAAGGGGAGCAAGGTCCGATAGACCCCTCCTATCTAGTATTATGTGTCCTCGACATTGTATTTCCAAATCGCTCAGGGGAAGAGGCCTGATTGGGGATGCTTGGGCTAGAGTGTCGGCTACGAGAAGAGCATCAAAATCAAAATAGGGAAATGAAGGTCAGTCGAGGTAGGGTAAGCCATACCTAAGGAATGCAACAGCTTTGAAGAGATGCGGCTCAAACGGAACAAAAATAGTACATCCTCTGTTAGCAGTCTGAGCAGGTCTAAGCGCCAACATCCTAGTTGTATGGAGGCTTCTGTAAAGTCTGAGTCCGTCTAAAAGTTCCATAGATGTGGTGCTGGAGGAAGAGCTGAGCACCGCTGAGTAGGCCACTCCACGGCTTGGGGAAAGCTCAGGAAGAAATATTTTTCTTTCCACTCTGAGTCTGAGGACGGGAGGGGAACAAAAAAGGTGGTTCGAGTGCGGGCCTAGAGACAGAAAAGACCCTTACTATGCCGACGCGGGGTAAAGAAACAGAGGAATAAGCGGGGAGTCCAAGGTATGTCGCATACTTCGCAGAGGAGGACGAACCCAGACAAGATCCTTATGGAATTAGGGGTAAGTTGACAAAGGGGAATGTGAAAATAACGACTCACTTGGGAAAAGAAAGGATGAAGGGGACTGCGGAGGCCAGCAACAAACTGTTCTTTGAAGAAGGGTACGTACCCTGTCAGAGGTGAAGAGACCCGGTGGACCTCAGAAGGTATGATGATATGCATGACCTTGGGAATTTCATAGGTGAAGCAAAGATCATCCAGATTCACGGCAGTAAAGATTGAAACTCTGAGAGCGTAGGTAGGCACAGGGGAGTCCATGGGATGATGCAAATGTAAAACACAAGGGGATCACAACCAACATCGGAGACAAGAGGAAGGCTTACTCTTGAGACAAAAAGTTCAGTAAAGCGGAGGGGGAAGGATATTTATAGCTTCTAAGGGGGGCATAAAGGACCTCGTCATTAGCGCCCATCAAGCAGTTCGTATTTAAAGTAGCTGGCGTCAGCCATAAATATAGAAACAATGTCAGCCGTAGGATCATTCTAGAAAATTGTGCCACGGGAGAATGTTGGAGAAAGCAAGGATGATAGACATGCTGGGGATAGAGGTTTGTTTGGACCTTGGGAATATGCGATGCTACAGTAGCTCTCACTCCGAACTAGCGAGTACCGGGCGGGTAGCTCGATCATGCGTAACTAGGTCAGAGCCCTGGAGTAGACTGGTCAGACAAAGCAACTGATTGGGTCACCCAATCGATAATCTTGGTCAAGACATTAAACGGATTGGTCGGGTTAGATGCCCGATCGGGTAACAAAAACCCAACCAGTCGCGTGCCTTAACGCCTATACAGAGGTTAAGTTAGCAAAACCTCGGTAGAAGGGATAAGCACTTAACAAATTACACGGGCATATCCAGTGAGAAATAGTATAGACCATAAAAGAAAGCACTAAATGAACTATACAACGATACATTACAAAAAAAGTTTGCCCAAGCACAAGTCCTTCACAATGCTCAAATCAAAGTAAGAAGAAAGGAAGTGCAAACTAGTCGTTGAAAGAAGGAAAGACATCATTAGGAAGCTCCCGGAGAAGGCGACCCCTGTCCAAGAAATCTTCATAAGGGGCTGATCGGAGGTAGCCTTTTTTACAAAGCTATAGTAGGGCCCCCACACCACCGTAGCAGACCATCTGGTCGATGAGACTGCCTATCTTTGCTCCAAATACTTCAGAAGCATGGTAGGTGCCCTTATATCCTTCTAGACGGGCAGCCTCACCGACCTGATAATCCTTCAGCTCATCCTTGGCCTTGTCTGCATCAGCTAGGACTAGGGGCATCTCTTGGTGTGTGGTGGCGGCCTCATCCTTGGCCTTAGAAAGGTCCTCCTACAAAGACTTGAGGGTAGCCTTCGCTACTTCTTATTGTTTCTGAAGAGCAGCTTCTTGGTCAGTGCTAGCGGACAGGTCTGCCTTTTTTTGCCTCCAGATCTCTCATTAGAGCAGTGTGTGCTTCCTGCAATTTCTTCTGTCGTGAAGAAAGGGTAGCCACCTCAGCTTCCTTCTCCTCCAGATCAGCCAAAATTTGGGTGCGCCTCAGCCCTTCAGACTTGAGCTTGGACTCGCTCGTCTTCAGGGTTATTTGCAAGGTCTGCACTTTCTCTGGCTCTGCCTAGGCCAAGTCCTGAACAGTTTGGTCTTTTTCCCTGATAGTTTGAAGATATATAGGATTGCATCGGGTTATCGGAGGTGGTCAAATAAAAAACGTGGCCAGTAGGAGATTCGAACTCTCGAAGGCGAACCCTCAGGGACTTGTTCTCTCGTTGTAGGCCGACCACGTATTGTGATATGCTCAAACCCATGACGCAAGCCTGCCAAGAGTAGGGAAAGATTAGCCTTATCTTATGCATCTGAAAAAGAGGCAGAGACAACTCACCGATACTAGCCAATTAGAGAACAGGTCAGCTAGCTCCAGAGGGGGACCTTCTAAAATTTGGTCGCCAACCGTCTTCCATGACTCGGCCAGGGCCCCATGAAATTCCACTTGGCCACAATGAGGAGAGGCACTAGCCGATGGGATAGGGCCCTGCACCTGTAGAGAAGGCAGCTGGAAGGAAGAGGTGAAGGCATATTTTCCCTTGAGGTGCTCCTTTGGGCGCGAAGAAGAGGCAGGTGCCGAAGTAGGAGCGGGGAGTGGAAGAGACGAGGTCGCGGAATCCCCGGGCTGGTCTCCCGCTCGGGAGATGGTTTTCTCCGGGACTAAAATGAGGACAGGAGAGGTCGCAACCTCTGTTACTGGAGAAGGGGTTACCCGGGCAGGGGTTTTCACCTTGGCCTTGGAAGAAAGAGGAGGCCTCGATGGAGAAGATTGGATTGATGGGATGACTTGTTTCCTTTTGCACTAGAGTCACAGACACTTTTCTGGAGGAGGAGAGGGGGCCCTCTCACCTATGGTGGCTTCGATAGGGAGTGATTTGGTTCCAAGGGTCTCGAGGTCCCCGGATGGTTAAGAGGAGGCCTCTGCTGAGGCGCTGGTCTACGGGGCATGAGGAACCTCATGTTCCTCTAAAATCTTTGGGCCTAGTTTCTTTAAAATATCGCTGGGCAGCATGGAAGAATCAAGGGCGTAGGCGTAAAACATGACCTCTTTTGCAAAAAAAAAAAAGAAAAATACCTCAGTTAGCAAAAACCAGGAAGTGAGGGCATTGGATCTTACCAAAAGGAGCACCCAAAGGCGTCCAGATGGGGTTGCGCCCAAAAGTGTATAGCATGCTCTCTCGCTGCAGAAAGGGGAGTCGCAGTTGCACGCCCTCCAACTTTTCAGAAGTTGTGTGGCAGGGTCGTTGATGTTGGTGGTCGCGTAGCTCAAAGGGAGTGGGAAGAGTATAGTACCACTCAGCTGGCCAGGATGCTGGCTCAGGCAATTGGATATAAAAAAATCTAGACTTCTAACCTTTGTTAGAAGAAGACATCCTGTCAAAAAACTTGTACCCGACCTTGGAATGCACCATGAAAACACTCAGCTCCGAGCGTTTGAGGGTGCAACAATGTTGAAAAAGTTACGGGGGCAGGGGTATTTGATATAGGCGATGAAGGATCACCATTCCGAACATGGCGCGGAAGGCGTTGAGGGCGAATTGGGACAATGAAATGCCAAAGTACCTGCTCAAAGAGGAGAATAACGGATGGATAGGAAAGCGAAGACCGCCAAGGAGCTGGTCCTTAAAAAAGGTCACAAAATCGGTGGGAGGGGAGGAAGGATAGTCATCTGACCCCAGAGGACGGAGCTTGTAGACCTCAGAAAGTTCTAGACTCGGCCGAATTACCTTAAGATCACTATTATCCATGTCGGAAGGGAATATGCATACCATGACACCTCCATCTCACCGGCCATTACAGGATGAAAAGGAGTGGGAGATGAAGAAGGAAGAGTACTTACAGAGGACAAAGGAAATGCATGAAGAAGGAGGCGATCAAGCGAAAGCAAGAAGGAAAAGAAAGCTTGAAGGAAGTCGAAGCAATGAGGAATGATGGTGGATAACCTTTAGGATTTTAAAATCAAAATCCTTAGGAAGCATCGGGAAGTGAGCCGAACAACTGAAACGGCATAGCACACGTCAGCCGTCATATCGAGAAGCAGAAGCGATTTGGGGTCGCATGCAAAAAGCGTGCATCATATATTATGACGAGTTAAGTTTATGGGACACGTGTCATCTCCCTAGGAATGAGCATTTATGACGGAAGTGACAAGAAAATTATAGAGAGGGATATGCAGACAGGAATGCCTTATCTTGTGAAGACCATGCCTCGGAGATTGAAAATTTCATGCGGCTGCCTCGGGAAACAAAGAAGAAGGCGGCGGGAAGTGTCGCTCCAAATTTGGCGCCTTTATGCCTCCTTGAAATCAGAGTAAGGTTTAAATTTGACTAAAACCTTATGTATTATCCTTTGTGATCGCAAGAGCATTAAGTTAAGTCTTCGAGCACAATCCCTTCAAGTCACAGATGCAGCTCGCCAGATCCACTCCCAGTCCACCAGATCCACTCCTGGTCAGGTCTCCAGATTAAGTCATGGTCAGACCTCCAGATCCCTTCCTGGTTCGACCTCCAGATCCCTTCCTGGTTGGGTCTCCAGATCACGTCCTAGTCAAGTGTCCAGATCAAGTTATGGTCAGACATCCAAATCCCTTCCTGGTCAAGTCTCCAAAGCAAGTCCTAGTCAGACCTCTAGATCCATTCCTGGTTAGGTCTCCAAATCAAGTCCTGGTCAGATCCATTCCTAGTCAGGTCTCCAAATCCCTTCTTGGTCAGACCTCCAGATCCATTCCTGGTCAGACCTCCAGATCCATTCCTAGTCAGGTCTCCAGATCCCTTCCTAGTTAGACATCCAGATCCCTTCCTGGTAAGGTCTCCAGATCAAGTCATGGTCAGACCACCCAGATCCCTTCCTGGTCAGGTCTCTAGATCAAGTCCTGGTCAGACCTCCAGATCCATTCCTGGTCAGGTCTCTAGATCAAGTCTTGGGCAGACCCCCCGATCACTTCCTGGTTAGGCTCTCGGTTGGGACTCCAGACTCTCGCCCCAGTACGAGTTATAAGTGAGCTTGCTCTCATGACCAACGACCTCTCGATCGGGCTTCCAGACTCTCGCCCCAGTGCGAGTTATAAGTGAGCTTGCTCTCATGACCAACGACCTCTTGGTCGGGTTTCCAGACTCTTGCCACAGTGCAAATTATAAGTGAGCTTGCTCTCATGCCTCCAGACTCTCGCCCTAGTGCGAGTTATAAGTGAGCTTGCTCTCATGAACAACGACCTCTCGGTCGAGCTTCCAGACTCTCGTCCTAGTGCGAGTTATAAGTGAGCTTGCTCTCATGACCAATGATCTCTCGATTGGGCTTCCAGACTCTCGTCCTAGTGTGAGTTATAAGTGAGTTTGCTCTCACGACCAACACCTCTCGGTAGGGCTTCCAGACTCTCGCCCCAGTGCGAGTTATAAGTGAGCATGCTCTCAGGACCAATGACCTCTTTGTCGGGCTTCCAGACTCTTGCCCCAATGCGAGTTATAAGTGTTGGGACCGAAATGTAGCTAGGGGGGGGGTGAATAGCTCAGCGCGATCTCGTGCTCATTGTTGCTTGCTTCTTGTGATGAAATGCAGCGTAAAATACAAAGAAACAAATACACAACGCTAACACTAGGGATTTACTTGGTATCCACCTCAAGAAGAGGTGACTAATCCAAGGATCCACACACTCACACACCCTCCACTATAAAATCGCTCCTTTTCGGTAACTACTGAAGGAGGAGAAGCTCTACAAGCTCACAATACAAGAAGAAAGGGAAGGAAAATACAATACAAGCAAAAGCTTACAAGACACTACAAGAAAAAAGCCTAACAACAACGGTTTTTCACCGTTGTCGTAGCCCCTTTTGGACTGTTGTTAAAGACCGTGTTGTTAAAAGGGGTGCCAAAAGACAACAATTTTTAACCGTTGTCTTTGAAGGCAAAGACAACAGTTTTACAACGGTGAAAAATCGTTGTCTTTTCCTTCAAAGACAACATTTTTCACCGTTGTCTTTGAGCATCTACCTTTAATAACAGGGTCTTCAACAACAGTTTTAAACTATCTACGACAACGGTGAAAAACCGTTGTCTTTTTTAGATAAAAAATAAAAAAAATTAATACACAATTTTCCAATATTAAAAATCATTCAAAATACTAAATTTCAAAATAAAATTTAATATACAATTTTCTAACATTCAAAAATGATATCTATAACATTCTGAAGAAATTTCATAAGCAACCAACAAAATTTCATAAGCAACCAACAAAATGATAACACTATTAAAACAAAGGTAGAACAATATAACACGAGATTTTCTAATCTATTTTGACTGTTGAACTTTTGCTCCTAATATGTTTCAAGGACCGCAGCGCTTCTACGGTGCTCTTCATGTATAAGCTCTGCATATATTTAATCTCCTCCAACTCCGGAACCCTCCCACCTGATTGTGTCGGCTTTGGCACTCCATTTTGTCCGTCGCATTCTGCTGAAATTGACAGGTTGTTGCTCGGGAAGAGGTGGTCGAGCATAGCCACACACTCCTTCACGAGTTTGTATATATAGGAGATCAGTTGTAAAGAATGGCTACTGCAGCACCTTTTCGATGAAGGGCTGTCTGATAAGTGCTCCTGTTCTCTTGTCATACTTCTTCAGTATTTTCACTAGACCTGAATTCATCACAACAAGAATAATAAACCATCTAAATGAGTGCACAAATTTAAAAAAAAAAAGAACCAAAAGAAAGGACAGAATAGTTAATCAATAACACTCAGATAATTGTAAACTATAATTAGGCTCTGATCATGACTATGCTAACATGAGTTTCCTTGTTAACAAATTGAGAAATAACTGTTTGGAGAAATTAACAAACAAGACATGTAATATCTAAAACAAATGGGAGAGTTTGATACCTAAATAAAATCAACCTTGTTCAGTCAATGTAAAATCAGTTAAACTGCATTGGTAGTAGGCAAATAACATAAATTTTTCTATTGTGGAAGTTATAATGAGAGTGGATTGATTGTTTCACCAATGACGAGAAATATTACTATGTGATTTGAAGAAGAAATCCAAACATCTATTCTGCTGAATGCTAATTTATCATAACCTAGCAAAACAAATTTACCAAGCTACTCCAACGCCCTTCTTAATCAATCTGATCAATTAGTAAACATGATTGTAGAATAAAACCCATAAATTGCCTCTGAAGCGAAAGTGCTAAGTTTATACTGGACTGAATGTAATTCATACACCATATGGATTATTTGCAATGAAAATTACAAGCTCTAAAAAAAAAACAAAGGTTTGGAACATAAAGGGATATCAATCCATCACAACTTAGATTGTTTGGAGGATCCACAGAAGTGTATTAATTTACATGTTAGAATACTGAAAATAAGCTACAGTGAAATCTTTAATGTGTACCATGGACTACATAAGAATAGATCAAGAAAAAGTTGAATTCTTACGGAAACCTACCCGTGTAGTTAATTACGTGATCTTCTCCTTAGCCTTTACTTTCCTTTGAACATTCTTCCTTGGTAGTGATCTTAAAAATTATATTAATTGTCAAGATGCATGCTATAAAACTGTTCAAACAATCACTTAGATAAAGCACAAACAATCACTTTGTTTGTGCTTCAAGATCCTACAAAGATTGAATTGCACATGGCAAAGATGTCGTCTGCCTGCAAACTTCTCGCTTAAATCTATTTCCAAACATGAAATACTAGTAGCGATATTGAACTATTTTTCTAGTTGTCAGTCTTTCTTGCAAAGGATGCAGTTTAATTTTCATTGACAGATAACATGTTGCATAAATACTTGACTAGCTGTAATATGAGTATGAAGTACTCGGGGATTAACTGTTGGAGTTATCTTTCAAATGTCGAATTAATGGAGAAGGACCTAACCTATCATAGTTTTCAAATAAAACATCTCAACAACCTGGGAAATGATAGGATAAAATGATTATCACAGCAATTTATATTAAACAAAAAGAGATTCCTACTTACATTGCAGGATAAGCCTATGAGTTTTTTGAATTAGATGATGATGCAGATTGACTGCCTTTTGTTTCCTTGACATTTTTCATTTTTTGGGTTCAAGGTACTTGAATCCATCTTCTGGACCTCCTCTTTTGGGTATATAAAAATCTGACGGACCATAGCACAAAATTCCCTGCAGAAAATTATACAACACCAGTTGTCAACATATCCACTTTATACATAGAAAATGGAAGATATATATACATAAGAGAAGAACATTAGGAATGTAGAAGCATGCTTACTGCCAAGGGTCATCTCCAACAAGCATCATATCATCCTCATTATCAGTAAATACAATCATCTAATTTTTATTTGGAGCCATCAATTCTCCTTTGAATTCAAATAGCTGATCTAACTCCTCGATCAATTGGTCATAACCATCAAACTTTGTCAAGTCAACAGATCTTCCAAGTGCAACACCCTGCTTATGAACCTGATATCAAAATGGAAACAGAATCATCTTCTCCAATAAAAAAGAGGTACATTCTATAGCATGACATTCTTGATCTACTAAGGGACTGAATGGAGATGGATACTACACATTAAGTCAAATCTGAAAATGTGATTTAAAATCATTGGATCTTGCATATACACCAAAATTCAAAAAGCAAAGGAACTAGAAAGATATTAATCAGTCAGAAGCGAAGAACTAGCAAAAGGGAGAAATCATTTGATTTTAATGGAAGTTATCAGTTCTAGCATAGGCAGCATAAAGACTGTTGAAGAGTCACAGAGAAGTGGAGGGGATCGTCTTCACCGTCGGTGGAGGAGGCGTCAGGGTGCTTTTCGGTGAGGGCGCGGTGGGGGAGTTGCGACTGGCGGTTGAGAAGGCGGCATATGTTTTTCGGCTGGACGGATCTGTAATAAATGATCACACAACCAAACTCAACATCCCAAACAATGTATACAATCAAGTCCACACAAATCTAGCACTAAAAACAACTTACCCTCGAGCCATATCTGATATCTCTCTCGGAGGGATGATAAGCTCGAGTGTTGTGCTACGGGAGCTTATCAAATTACAATTAAAGTTACCGAACCCCTCTACACTAAAGTAGTATAGAGATGACTCGAGTCGTCTCCCAAAGAATGTAATGATAGGATGATAACTTCAGGATTGGTTATGACTTTTGGATTTTTGATATGAAACTGGAGGTTTGGGTTTTGAATTTTGAACTACGATATGAAATAACAAACAAGTAAGAAATTAAACCTAAGGAACAAAAGAGCAATGCAAGTATGAAACCTAATCCTAATTAATGAAAGACATCCTATCTATCCATTAATAGTGATCTCATAGTGCATTGTCACTCTACGCTACAATTTCACCATTAACGGAACTAAACTAAGGAATGAAAGAGAAAAGTATTAAATGAACCTACGTAGTAAATGAAAGACGATGCAAATAAGAAAACCTAGTCTAACTTAAACTATGATTGCAAGGAAATTAAAGACAACATAAAGTAAGCATGTAATGAAACTAAGCATGGAATGTAACTTAGAGCATTAAAGAAAGCTAATCTACCCTAGCCTAATTGCATTCAAATGAAGAACAAAACTTATAGCAATTGTAAAAGATAAGACAAGCAAACATTAAGTGAAATAAAGTGCACGAATTTAAACCTACTGTTGGAAGAAACATTTTGTCGAACACCTTATGAGCATAAATCGAAATGACATGAGTACGTGCAAATCTAAAACAAGGGAGAACAACCCAATACAAGCATCAAACAATCAACTAAAAGAAACATCACTATCAATTCGAATCAAGTGAAGAAACTGCAACAAACAAAAGCTGTCCAGATCTGTTGAAGAATTGCTGATCGAACTTGAAGACTGCTGTGGAAGAAAAGGTGGAGCTGTGACTGGCCAAATCTGGTCCGGATGAAGGAAGTAGTGCTGGAATTGAAGTCTGCTGTGCTGACCAAATCTGGAGAAGATGTTGCTGCTCGAACTCAGAACTTGGAGGAATGAAGTCGCCTGTTGAATCTATCGCGAACCCTAGCCCGCGCGAGGAAGAAATGCCGCGAACACAGAGGACGTCGCGAACAGAGAGAAGACTGAGCGGTAGAGGCAAAATTCCTTGGCTGCGGTGTGAATAGAAGAAGGAAGGAGATGGTGTCCGGCCGGCGGCGGTGATTGAGTGGAGGTGGCCGCCGGCCGTCGGTGAAGGAGAAGAAACGACAGTCGCGTGAGAAGGAGCCGAACGGGAGAAGATGCGATGCCCCCCATGAGAAATGCTTGCTTTGTGGATTTATTCCCCCAAATCTGATCCGACGGTCCTGATCAACCCAGATCCGAAGGAGTGGCTGAGATCAAATTTGAGTGAACGGTCGAGATCAACTGAAACCCATTGAATGGTCCGGATGGCTAGATCAAGATGAGCGGCTCAGATCACGCTAGATCTACACAGATTGGCCAAAATCAACCAGATCTTGATGAACGGTTAGAATTAATCAGATCTGAATCTTTCATTTAATTTGCTTCAGATTTGATCCAATGGCTCAAATTTCTTCAGATTGGACTTCTCATTGACTCAAGTCTTTAGGTTCAATTTGGATCAACTTGAGCTCAATCCCTAGAAAATAAAAGTGCACAATTATAAGTAGAAATCCATAAAAATAGGAAGAATTATAACAAAACTCATAATATAAATCCAACTTAATAAACATGATAAAAATCAACAATTAATCATATGAAAGGATTAAAACATGAAAATTAAGGGTAGAAATAATGTATCAAAATGCTAATTATCAAGGGCTCGGGAGGTTATTGTGGCGGTGAGCTGGGACTGAATAGGGTGTAACAACCCAATTTTCCTCATTAGGAGTTCTAAAAGTTATTAAAAATTTTAGAAATATTTTAGAAATTTTTAGAGTATTTTTATGTAATTTTTGGAGGTCGTTTGATATTTTTACTAAACGAAGGAAGTTTTGACAAAAAAATGTCCAATCCGAGAATTGAACCCACGACCTTTGACTCGGTCAAAACCCAGCTGACCAGGTGGGCAAAAGGATTTTTCTGTTTAGAAAAGGTTGCGAATTTATTTAAGATAATTAACAGAATATTGGATTATAAAAGGGATAAGTTGATCTTGGATTTGTCTATTTAGAAAAGGTAGCGAATTTATTTAAGATAGTTAACAGAATATTATAAAAGGGATAAGTTGATGTTGGATTTGTCTGTTTAGAAAAGGTAGCGAATTTATTTAAGATAGTTAGCAGAATATTGGATTATAAAAGGGATAAGTTGATTTGTCTGTTTAGAAAAGGTAGCGAATTTATTTAAGAAGTTAACAGAAATATTAAGTTATAAAAAGGGATAAGTTGATGCTCTGTTTTCTCATGACTTAAACCATTCTCTCCTTCTCTTCTGCATACGATGGCGGAGCTCGGGCAGAAAATGAAAGGGAGTTAGGGCATCATCTCCGGCGGTCGGCCAAGGTCCTAGAAGCCCTTTTTGTTCGGTTGTGAGTCCAAGAATCAAGGTAAGTGCTTCTCACCTGCAGTAGGAGTAGTTTCGGACCTTTGTTCTTCTTGAATTCGAAGCATAAGAAGCGCTTATAGTGTAGATTTTTAATTAAGCCTATAGTGCAGATTTTAATTAAGCTTATAATGCAGATTTTTATGTAGAGCTTATATTACAGATTTTAATTAAGTGCTTATAGTGCAGATTTTTAATTAAGCCTATAGTGTAGATTTTAATTAAGCTTATAATGCAGATTTTTATGTAGAGCTTATATTGCAGATTTTAATTAAGCGTTTATAGTGCAGATTTTTAATTAAGCTTATAGTACAGATTTTAATTAAGCTTATAGTGCAGATTTTTATGTAGGCTTATAGTGCAGATTTTAATTAAGCTTATAGTGCAGATTTTATGTTTGCATAGTATGCAGAAATAATGTAGCATAGAATGCAGAATCTTGATTAGAATAGTATGCAGAATTTTGATTAGCATAGTATGCAGATTTTTATTTATGCATTACAAAGTTAGAATTTGTTTAAACATTTCAGTTTTTAAAGAAGCATTCTTTTATTAGAGGTATTAACAAGTATAAGAAAGATAAAGAAAAGAAAAAAAAAGGCCAAGGCCTTAAGTAGATCCCAAAGTCAAGACTTTAGGGATTTTGACACACAAGGTGCTCGTTAAAATGCCGAGACATTATATATTAGAAGTATTAAAAGATAACAAGTATTTTACTTTTATCAGTGACACTGTACTGGACTCTCAGTTGTCCTTGGGTTGGGCTCCCATAGTCGTCCCTAGGTTTAGATAACCTAGTAGTAACGGCACGGCCGACGGTCGACGACCCGAGGGTCACCAAATGGGCCGCCAAATGGGTCGGGTCGTTACAAAAGTAAAAGCAAGTACAGTTGCTGGGCCCAAGAGAAGTTGATTACTATTTTGAAGTATTATAAGTATAAGTTTTTGAACAAGTAAAGCAAGTTTTACATAAGTATAAAGTATTAAAGAATAAGCTTTAAACAAGTGAATTAAAGAATAGGTTTAGAACAGATGAACTAAGTTTCACTTTGTTTTAAAATCAACAAGTTAAGTTTTCTTTTATGCTAGCATGTTATTTAGATTAGCTTACTGTTCTTTGCTATTTTCTGAGCATGAGTAGCTTTACATGTTTAGCATTTCAGCATGTCTTGTTCTTTTACTAGTAGATGAGCATGAGTAGTTTTCCCTTTGAGCATTCAGTTTTAGTTTTCAGTATATTCACATGCATATCGAGTTTTTGTGAGTTAGATAGCGCTTACTAAATATTTTGCTTATAGATTACATTTCCTCTTACTGCAGATAAAGGAAGGTGACAAGGTGGTGCAGATGATGTGTGATGCCAGGACTATGGAAGTCTTGGGACTAGAAAGGAGTTCCTTTAGTCTTCTTTCCTTATTTTTAGTTTCCGCATTTTAGTTATTGTAAACATTTGAGTTGTATTTTAAGTTCATGTCATTTGAGATTATTCTGTTTAGATTGCATGTAGGATGAGTTCAGTTTATAAGTAGATATTTGTGGATTGATACTTATTTAACTGCGTGGGTGTTTGATAAATGTTCCAGCCGCCTGTGGCTGATGTATAGTATGTTATGTATTAATGATTATGGTCACCGGTACAGAGGAGACTTTGCCGAAATTTTTCGGTAGGATTTCCATGTGGTCTTTAATCATACCGGCTAAGTAGAGTTAGTAGTTGAGTAACGGTCAACCTTAGAGTATAGTAGTAGTAAGAAGGGTGGTCGTTACATAGGGCAATGCCAACACTAGAGTAAAGATCGGTTAGAGCAAACCTGGTTCGATCGTCGAAGCTGCGATGTGTAGAGAGGCGCTGCAGGAGGTTAGATCTAGGGTTCAAACCCCTCTTAACCGGAGATCCACCAATGCAGGGTCGGTGACTCTAGGAGAAGAGAAATCTCCAGATGGACTCCAGTGATCAGTGGAGAAGAGTCTTAGCCGGCGGTGGACGCTTGGTGCTAGCGCAATCGATTTCCTCGTGGCTTCGGCGTCGGGGAAGAGTTAGGGCTCGGCGATGGCAGCTATGGCGTTGATCGGAGCAAGGCACGACTCAATGAGGCTTCAGCCGACGTTGAGTAACTCTTGGCTGGTGGTTATGTATGCGGGGAGAAGAAGTATCGTGACGTCGATAGGCGGTGAGGATCAGCGTCGGGTTGGGAAGGAGGGGAAAGGGGAATCAGCAGTGGTGACCTAGCCTCACGCGAACAAAAAATCTCTTTGTTCGTGAGTTTTTTTTCGTGAAGTTAAAAAAAACTATTATTTTTTTGGGATTCAACAACATTCAATAGACAACAGTTTAATAAAACTGTTGTATATTATCATGTAAGCAACGCTAAAAGACAACAGTTTTTTAAAACCGTTGTCTTTGACATACATTAGACAACAGTTTTTTAAAAATCGTTGTCTTTAACATACATTAGACAACAGTTTTTTAAAAACCGTTGTCATTTAAAAAAATTATGGTGAACAACAACGGTTTTCAATAAAACCGTTGTTAAATGGCAAAAAGACAACAGTTTCTCGAAAAACTGTTGTCTATTAGGTGTGGTTAAATCTAAAATTTCTTGTAGTGAGATATGCACAAGAAACCCTGACCCTAGTTTCTTCCTCGCCTCTTGACTTGGACGTGCACCAGCACAAGCCTCCAAGAACCTTCAAGATATGGCGTGAGAGCTGTGGAGAACTGCTGTGAAGATCTGTGTCGAGAAAGAATCGGAGCCGTGGGAGTTCTACTGAGAGAATCGCTCGCCAACCGCTAAATACGACGCCAACGGTCGGATCCCAATCTATTGGATTGCTCCCAATCGATTGGGGAGGCTTTGGATCGATCAGTCGATCGATCCAGAGTGCCTCTGTGCTCTCTAAAATTGCTTGGATCGATCGACCGATCGATCCAGGGCTTATCGCACAGAATCATGACTCCCAATCGATCGGTCGATCGATTGGAGGCTCTGAATCGATCAGTCGATCGATCCAAAGCCATTCTGTGCGATCGCGGGCTTCTCCCAATCGATCGGCTGATCGATTGGGCATGAGCCAATCGATCGGCCGATCGATCCAGCTCAAGGTTTGGCCCAAAACTGAGTCCAAAGTCCCCTAACCCAACATCCGGTCAACCATGACCTGTTGGTACATCATGCCTAGCATCCGGTCACCCTTGACTTGCCAGGACTCCCTCACCAAGTGTCTGGTCAATCCCTTTGACCCACTTGGACTTTTCTCCTCGTGCCAAGTGTCTGGTCCTCCATGACCCACTTGGACTTCCACCAGATGTCTGGTCAACCTTGACCCATCTGGATTTCCTGTGCCTGGCTTCACTTACCCAGACTTCCTTTCTGCCTAGCTTCACTCACTAGGACTTCTCCTCTGCCTGGCTTCAC